>NW_010178054.1:0-17596 GCF_000695765.1 Mesitornis unicolor | reverse complement strand
TATTATATATATATGTGTATATGTGTATATATATATATACACCTTTCTTTGTACTTTTAGAACCTGTGTCAAAAGATACTGGAATTCAACTTCTGAAAAGCTAGATACCATGTTTCAGATCTATACAGGGACATGGTAATTCAATAACCACTAGGAATATTTTTTAAATAAGCTCAAGCTCTAAGATTATATGGGAGGAGATAGGTTGCAGAAACAGGTCTCCATGTGTCTGTAGTTGATGGACTAATAGTTCCCAAGATAAGACTGTAGACAGGTTCTTTCATCACACTCCAACTTGTATAATTTTTCTGACTGTATGATTGTCTTGCCTGTGGTGCTAGTCTGTCATGGGCAAAGCAATGTTACCCTAGCTTACTGCAGTATAATTTGTAACACTAATATCTGGAACAAAGCCTTGCATACATCTTTTTTTCACTTCTTTTTGTGTTTGCTACAAATCATACTTCACAGCTTAGCAGTGTTTTATTCTTGTTTCTGGCAGTGAATATTAGATGCAGGAATCTCTTTCATTCACTCCTCTGATCTTTTGCTATTAGTATGAAAAGTTCAAGGTGGTGAGGATAATATTTTCAATTCTCTGGTGTATGTCATGTCCTGATTTTTATATTTAGTATGTACTGCTTCAGGTGTATCCAGTTTCATTTTATACATTGTTGTCATTTATTATAATAGAAAGGAAAAAAGTATTGACTTTCCATTAGCTAACAGTGATCCCACACCTACACTTTAGTGCCTTTTGTCTCAGGATTCTGTAATATCCATTATCTGATACCAGCCTGCCCTAGAATTCAGCAGTTCACTCTATGAAATTATTATTAAGAAATACTCTCTTTATCTTCTGTTTTTTAACTCTTGTGCTAAAATTCTTGACTAGTTAGTGTATATATACTACATTTAGCATCATCAAATAACTTACTTGACAGAGAGACTGTAAATTAAAGAGTAATCAGGTCATTAATCCTTCATTCTTTTAGCACTAGAAAGAATTTAAAAATGTAGTCAGAATATTTTCTGAATTACCAGTCTTTCATTCAATTGGAATAAAAACACTGAGAAATAATACTTTTAATTAAAAGGGAGAAATAGCCATTTATTTCTAATCTCGTTCATTATTAAAATTTTATGTGTGAATTTTCATTCAATTTCTTACTGAGTGGAAAAAAGCCTCATACTATGTATGATGCTGGAGTTATTTAATTCTTTGTAATGTGGGAAGAATATTGACTAACAAACATTACCAAGTGGAAGGAACATTTTCCCTACTAATGCTAGGTTCCATGTCATAGTGAAAAAAAAGACGATTCAAGCACTTTGTGTTAATCTTTTTGTTGTTGTTCAGGACGGAATTTCAAGCTCCTTACTAAGTGCTAGTTAGAAGAGGAACACCCAAATAAGTTATGACAATCTTGGTCACATACTTAGATATGCAAGTCAAGGTTATCCATCCGCCTCCGTTTCTCCAAACTAGGCAAACCCTAAGTCCTTAGCTGCTCCTCATGGGACATTCTTTCCAGAACTTTCACCAGTTTTGTTGCCCTCCTCTGGACACATTCAAGGACGTTTACATCCTTCTTAAATTGTGGGGTCCAGAACTGCACACAGTACTTGGGATGAGGCTGCACCAATGCCAAATGCAGTGGGATAATCACCTCATTTTTGACTGGCTGGTTATACTCTGCTTGATGCACCCCCAGGCTGTGGTTTGCTCTCTTGGTTGCCAGCCCACACTGCTGACTCATATTGAGCCTGCTGTTGACCAGCACCCTCAGGTTACTTTCTGTAGGGTTTCTCCCCAACCACTCCTCTCCCAGTTTATACTTGTGCCTGGTGTTATTCCATCCTAGGTGCAGAATCCAGCATTTAAACTTGTTAAATTTAATCCCATTAATCATAGCCCAATGCTCCCATCAGTCTCTCTAGATCCCTCTGTGAGGACTCTTGTCCCTCAAGAGATTCAACAGCACTTCCCAGTTTGGTATCATCAGCAAACTTGCTAATGGTGCATTCAGCTCCTGTATCCAAATGACTGATAAATTTATTGAATGGGACTGGCCCTAGAATTGAATCCTGTGGAACAGCACTGCGGACTGCTTTGTCAGATAGGTGGTGTAGCCACTCACCACAACCCTTTGAGCTCTGCCTTTTCAGACAGTTCTTCACTCAGCAAGCATCATGTCACAGCATCAGTGAATCCTCCAGCCCTGTCATGGTATTCGCTTGATTAAAACATTGTTTCATTACCTTTGTCCTTTCAAAGGAGTAATGCTTATTGCTCTCTCTTCCCCATTTATTTTAGGAAAGTGAAGGCATTTAATCAGTTCTCCCTTCTTGTACACGTGAATGAACTCTGTCAAAAGACTTTTTCTTACAAGATTGTGAGTTGCAACAGTAGCTAGCTGACTGCAAACATAACATGAATGCAGCATTAGACAGTTAACCTTTCTGTACCTGAAGCATGGAACATATGGAAAGGGCATCACTAGGAGCAAAGACATTCATTCTTTGTGTTGAGTTCCTTGATTAAATCATAGTATTTTGATGCATGTGCCAATAGTTAACCAGATCCCCACCTCAGTAGGGATCTCTGTTCTATAGCAGGAGTGGTCTAGACATTTTAGCTATCAGTGCCCTGGTAACTAGTGTTACACACATGTTTTTGCTATTTCTGGGGTCTGGCGGTATTATTTCTAGCTTCTTGCCCCATTGTTTGTGTTTCAGCATGATACTAAGACTTGATTACATTTTCTATTTGTGTTTAAGACTTGGAATCCTGTTCATGTATGGGAGAGCAATAGGTGGTTGGAGCTTCTTTGCTATCTGTGGTTTTTTTCATCTATAACACTTAGAAGTTTTCAGGAAACTGAAAGTCTATTGCACAGTATTTTTAGTGTTTTCAAACTTTCTTTTTACTGAATTTGGGAAGGAACAGAAAAATCTTGAATCTTTGACAGCTGAAACTATACAGTATTTTGCACACTCCTAAAATGAAACATTCTCTCTAGGACTACTTAGTGGCTTCTGCTGAGATTCATTTGGTTCTGCTGTCTCACTGCTGCCTAGCACTGAAAAGACTTGTGAACAGTCACAATTAGCTCATTGGCTGAAGTGAAACAAGGGCAACACTGAAGGGGGTCCAACCATACACTCGAGGTGACTATTGAGTTGGACTTTATTTATGTATCTACCTATCAGTCAAGACCTTCTATATGACTGTTGGCCTAGAGCTGACTTCACTATGTGATTGACTCAAGTTATGGACTTGTGAAGACCCATGGCTCCTTATTTAGCAGCAATCATATAGGCAGAATAGTGAGGGATGGGAGCTGGGAAGTAAGCAGGAGAGTTTTGGGCAGCAATCTAGTAGGCAGTGTTTTCTCAAAACCCTCTCTGTTCTGTCAGAAGATAATTTAAGACAATACATTATGGTGAAAGACTGATTTACAGAATAGAGGCACTTTACAGGGAGAAAAATGTTTCATTAGAGAATTCCCAGCCAACAGTGCTGATGATTTATTAAAGTTCAGCTAACTTTGAACTGAACAACATTTTATCTTTCTGGTTTATCCAGTAAGACATTCCCATCTGAAGAAGGTGGCATGGTGGTACACTATTGAACATCATTATTCTGCTTCTGCACAACTTCTTCTGAGAGTCAACAAATGCCTGTTTGTCGGGATGATCTTAAACACTTTTGTAAAGCCTTTCCATTTGTTCACCACTATCCTATTGTTCTCCATCTCCTCAGCCCCTATTTGTAAATTCCTACTATCTCAGCCCACATGAAAACTCATAGCTGTCATTTTTCAATGCTGGATGACTTAGACTCTTCTTCATAGCTAAACTCTGTTAGCGTTGGAAATTATAAATCCAGTTAACCTCACATAGGCATTGAAAGAAAGATCCCTGTTTATTTTGCTATGACATAAGGAAATATGCTTTCCACTGACTAACTGTAAGCTGCCTAAGCCCTTACAGAGTAATCTTATGCCATTCCTCCTTGAAGTCCTATTGGAGGGTCACAGTTTATAGTCCTCGGACTCAAACCAATACAGGGAAGATGTAAATCAAAACTCAGATATTAATTTAAAAAAAATATTATTTACCTCCAACAATTAAATAAAGATTTGTTTAGAAAGCAGTTATTGCCAACTCCTAAGTTCGTTTTCAGGCTATACTAGGAAATGTATTTTATATAATCCATTAAGTTGACTTACTTAAAGTAAGCTATATATGTTTGTTGCTTAAGTCTTACTGTTAAATTGTTTGAAGTTGTTAATGAATCACATAATCAATGATTCTGGAAATGATAAATCAGTGTGGGGTGACTGCAGTGGCAATTAAAGTTAAGCTGTCATCTTAAAGAACTGAAATATGGCATAGAGTGAAGAAACTGAAGTGGAAATACCTGGTCAGACTTGCTAACTTGATTATTTGGTACAGCTACTTACCTGAGTTTCAAGAGTAGGCATTAGTAGACTTGACACACATTAGTAGATGAGCTGGCAGAACAAAAAAACTTTTCTGTTTATGGGTTAGTGTCTCTGGACAATTTCTTTCTGTTAATTTCTATTCACTTTTGTTACAAATAGGATTTTTTATTTTCTCGTATAGTGCCTTACAAGTAAGTTTCCTTGTTGTTTCAATTATGATTTTTTTCTGCTCTTCAAGTTTTAAACCTTACATGGAACCATTTGTACTACTTCCTTCAGGTGCTATTTGTATGCTTTTCAGTACATCTGTAATATTTTTTGTGACCTATCCTTCTTTCCCATAAACAGAAAGCTGTGAATTGTAGTGACAGTTAGTCAAAATACTAAAAGACATGTTTTCAGTTGTTTGCTTTTCTGTGAACATACCATTAGCAATCACCTAGGACTCTAATGTCTCTAAAAGGACTCAATATTTTGTGTTGTCTGCATAATGTGTACCTACATGCATATGGAATATCTTCTTAGTATCTTTTTGGCTTTGCATCACCATAAAAATCTATTAATCATATAAAAAAATGTATGCTATACACCTAGGATCTGGGTCACTAGTGTGTTACTCTACATTTGTACCCTATCAAAATCATTGCAGGTGCGGCACACAAAATTTAAATATGAAATTAAACCACTTTCTTTTGATGCAATTATAGACTGAGCATATTATCAAATCCGAGCTATCTATAATAGCTTCATTAATTATTATCTATCTCCTAAGCTTCTAGAATGTCTGTGTTCATGCTTATTCAACCAATTTGCAGTATATGGAAAGTCTAATGACTTCTACCATTCTTTTGTGAGATATTTGTATTATTAAATAAATGTAAATAAATGAATGTTACAATGTCATAACAAGAAGACTATATTATCAGGAGTAGATTAAGCATTTCTGTTGGACATCTTGCAGGATAAACACAATAATATAAAGATAAATTATAAATATAAATATAAATACAAATATGCATAAATATTTGCAAAATTTGGGCTAAATTTACTCTAAATCATTTAGATACTTAAGAACAGTTGGAGGACAGATATATACTATCCTTTTGCCATTATGTGGTCTTTTAGCTTTAATCAACTCATTTGTCTGTATAAGACAAATACATGAAAAGGAATACTTGGATATTCAGAAAAGAGTTTTCTCTTATTTTCTTCAAGCTATTTTCTTAATCAGTCCAGAAAGGAGATCAATGACTTGATTATTTAGTATTTTCTTATTATTGAAGCAAACAGATTATTTTCCAGTTAAAAAAAAAATCATGACAATATTTGTCCCTATAAACATTGCTGTCACTTTCACTGTGTAGCTTATATTACCGTGATAATTTTGGTCATATTTTTCACCTTCTTCTGGTTTGTTATGAAAAGGTTCAATCAACTACAGGAGATGCAAATGGACAGAGAATTTATATCATGTGATGTTAAGCTCTATGCTTTTCAACTATGTATTCAGTTCCTTTAATGGTTTGAAGTAGTAGATTTTCATACTTAGTATCACTGTGCATGTATTTAAAGCATAGATACATAATTAGTTCTGATTACATTTTCACACAATTAAACAGTGTGCCTTACAACATATTTATATATCTTCCTAGCAGAACATATGACTGCAAGAAGACTGTCTAGAAAAGCTTGCAGTAAATTTAGAAAGTGCTGTAAATTGTTATTTACAAAATTAAGCATGAATGCAGCTAACATAATGTTTGGCTCGCACTGAGGTATTTTGGAGGGAAATGCTTAATTTGAGAAACTTTAAGTAGAATACTTTCTCAATGCATTCTTAAGACCATTTGTATTTTGCAGATTTACTTATTTCTTCTCCTTCAGTAAAGCTTAGTCACTCTTTGTATATTTCCATAATTCATGAAATTATGTGTTATTGTCTAATTAGTGTAAATACATGCAATCAAATTTATAAGATATAATTACAAAGTGCAATGCAATAATTGTGATGGATAATGTCGTAAAGGAATATCTATTAAAATTCTTAAATGCATAGTCTGTGAATATTCAGAAGCTAGTATTTAAAGCTGAATATCAAAATTGTTTAGATGTCAACAATGGGTGGGCAAATTTTACAAGAATAACTGAAGCTGGTCAAGAATACTGTGACAAAACAATAAAAAGCTGAAATTGTTCATGAAAACACATCAGTTTTACAAAGTTCAGGTAAGTTTTCATTGCTTGGCAGGGACTCCAGGGTGTCCGCAATCTAAAACTGGATATACATTGGGATCTTATTACTGAAACTGGCTTGCAATCTGAGTACCTTGTCTGGCTTCCCGCCTTGACATCTGAGAATCAGTATAGCGGCCCCCTCTCTCCAGGTTTCTGAAGCAGAGATTACAGATTACCTAAAGGCCTGATAGATACTTTTATCTCAGAGTAAGCATTGAGGAGCTTATGGCCCTGTGCTGTAGATGGGGCTTCTCTTCCCCCAGGGATCTTTTCCAACTCTGGGGATTCCCAGGCTTCTTCTTCAGTTCAAGATGTTGATTTCTCTGTCACTGAAACTGCTGCCTTTTTTGATCCTGATAGTTTAAAATGTGCAGGCTATGGCCAGGTTAGCTAATACTTCCAGTGCCAGAACTGAAGAAGTTCGTACACCATTATGTGCTGGAGGTCATCCAGGTGGAAAGCAGCTTGGCACAAAAGGATCCTTACTGTAAAGAAGGTTAATGGTATCCTGGGGTGCATTAGCCACACTGTTGCCAGCAGGTGGAGGGAGGTGATCCTTCCCCTCTACTCAGTGCTGGTGAGCCCACACCTGGTGTACTGTGCCCTGTTCCAGGCTCACTGGTACAGGAGAGACATGGACACACTGGCAGCAGTCCAACCAAGGGCCACTGAGATGACAGAGGGTCTCGAGCACATCTTCTGAGAGGAAAAGGCTGAGAGAGCTGGGACTGATCATCCTGGAAGAAAGAAGTCTCGGAGGGAACTTATCAATGCACATAAACACCTGAAGAGAGGGTGCAAAGAGGACAGAGTCAGGCTCTTCTCAGATTTGTTTAGTGACAAGAGGCAACGGGCACAAATTGGAGCATGGAAGTTTCCTTCTGAACATCAGGAAACAGTTTTTAACTGTGAGGGTGATTGAGCACTGGCACAGATTGCCCAGGGAGGTTGTGGAGTCTTTCTTCTTATGGGTCTTCAACTGTCTAGACATGGTCCTAGGCAGCTGGCTATAGGAGGCTCCAAAGGTCCCTTCCAACCTCAACCATTCTGTGATTCTGTGAAAAATCTATAACTACAGGTGATAAACCAGTTAACTATGTGCAGGTTTCCTCTTCAGGAATAGTTTATATAACTGTGTCCAGATAGAATTAATTTTCATAGGTAAAATCCTATCTCAAAGAAAATAAATGGAAATGTGTTTTGTGTTTTATTGATGCTAGAACTTTGATGACTGTACTGACAGGGAAACAGATTATGACAAGATTTTGATATACAAAGTGGCTATACCAGTTTTGTATGTCCCTTTACAAACTTCACATAAAAAAGCTGAAGAAAGTTATCTGCAAATGGCATATTTCCATGTAATTAGATTATCTTTTATTTGCTTAACGGCACTATGATATTAATGCAAGTATTGTACTTGTTCAATACAAAAATTACTTTTATTATGCTTGGTTTTTAAAAAGTTATTTTTAGCTTGATTTACATTTGCCACATTAGACACTAACTTTGTTTTTCCTACTGTGTTAGATGACAGAGTTGAAACAAATTATATATTTTTGACTTCTGCTTTGCTTGACAGTAATAAGCAGTGTTGAGTTACATGCAGCTTAGGCATCAGAGGCATATTACTCGAATAGTATTACTCTGTTAGAAGAGAAGAATTATTTGCTTAGAACCAAAAACATATTTAACATTAGTATGTCCTCTTAGTCTTAAAATAAAACTAGAGCCATTGGACAGATATTATTGAGTATATAATTTGCTAGGCACTCTTATTTTGCAAAGCATATGCATTGTAAAATATGTGTATGATCAAAAATGTATATTTCTTCAAGAAATCTTAGCTTCTTGCTTTCTTTTTTTTTGCATAGGATACTATTTCTAAGCAGGAAGAATTAGTAAGATTTTCTGAATTAATGTTGATTTAGAGAATGTACGAGATTGCAATAAATTGTTCCTTGTGCTATAGAAGGTAGGTGAACGTCATTCTATCTGGTAATCAGATTTTTTCTAACACCAGTAAAAGCACCAAAGGGTGATAATTCTAAGACATAAATTATTTACTGAATTTCCCTGTACTATGAACCATTTAGCTGTGATCTTGCAAATAAATGAAGAATCTTTTAGCTACATTTGTTAATCGTGCTTGTTTGCATCATACTTATATTACATCAATTCTATTCTTCAGGAAATTTTTTTCTTCCTCCGTGATGTATAACTTCAAGAGGAAGGAGGGTGGAAGAGCACTCATCCTCTGAAGCACTGAAAATCTGATACAGTAATAGGATGTAATTATCCCAGGTGCTCAGCTGGTGAGAATGTGGTAAATCTCATGGGGGATGTAAGAATCACCTGGTAGACTGCAGAGAATGAATGTTGCCTCATTTCAAACTGTTGGTTGCACTGTCTCATCTTTTGGCTTACCTTCACCACCCCCACTGCCTCCCTGTAGTTTCTTAGTGTTCTCTGTTAAATTGAGTGAACAATCCAGGCCTCTCTCTGATGTATTCAGAATTGTTGCACTATGTCCCCTTGTACTAGGTCTGCAGGATATTCATATAGTCTAAAGAAAAATTCTACAATGTATACTAAATGGGGTTCTTAGTTGTTCCAGGTATCATATCAAAGACAAAGAATAGCATGCAAAGTACTGAGTTAATAACTAATGGCAATTGTTACTTTTGTATCACCTCTCTGTTATTAAAGCATACTGGTTCATTAAAGAATGCTTTGGGGAAAAAAAAAAAAAAGTAAAATGCTGAGACCTTGATTAAAAAAATCATATAATCAGCTTTTGCATCCCAGTAATGTAATTTAAAAAAAAAAAATCTCTGCATGTATCATTTTGTTATAAAGCTGAAGTTATCCCATGTAGCATCAGATCACAGACCAAACTTTTCAGCCCGAGTCACTGAAGCCTCCTTACTTCCATTCAAAACATATGTTTATCTAGTAAAAATGTATAGAAACATAGAATATTTTTATTTTCTTGGAACAACAGTTCAGCTTTTTAAACTAATTTTAGTCCTTAAAACATTCAGATTAACATGTTAATCATGTAGGGATTTCTGTATTTATCACTCTTTCTACATGAAGTTGTATTTGATGACAATTTCCTTCAGTAGCAGCTTGACTTTTTTTAACCAGAAAGCTTCCAAAAGTTAGGAAGCCAAATAACACCTCAGGTGGAGTAGGGCTTTTATAATTTTCACCTCTGAGTTGCTTGTTTTACTAAAGAGTTAGCTCTGGGATTCATTATTGTACACACTTTAGCTGTGACTGAATATTCAAAAGTTGTACCTAGCTGTAAATAGAGTTTAAAGGGAAAATGCATGGTATAATGTTTGAGAAATAATTAGGATACGATTCTCAGAGATGTTATGGTAGGGAAAAAACCCAATAATTAATAATTTACCTGACTTGAGGTATGTTTATTATTATCATTTGAGAATCTGGTCTTTAGATCTAACTCTAGCTGATCATAATAGGCCTGAGGGAGCTGGCAGAAGTGCTCACCAAGCCACTTTCCATCATTTACCAACAGTCCTGGCTGACTGGGGAGGTCCCAGTTATTATATGTCAACATGAAGGCAGATGAAATTCAATGCTAGTACCTAGTACAAGATGATCCACACTTCAAGACAATTTCAAAAAGTCAAACAACATATTAAATAGTAAATTAACAGTAACTGCTCAGGAAAAAACACTCAAGTGACATAATAGGCTGTTCAATTAAATGGTAGTTCTTAATTCAGTAGGCTGTTCATGATCAAAGAGTGAAGCTGCTAGTTTCTGTTCAGAAAAACATATAAAATCTTATATTACTATAGAGAGAGAGAAAAAAGTTAGTCACAAAGTCCGAGGCACGTTCACCAGGTAGCTGCATGCCTGGAAGCATGAAACCAAGCACTGGGGAGGTGGCAAGCACTGAGCGAGGTGGCAACCATCGCTAGATCCATATCTGGTGTTATCCGGATGTCTGGAGGAGTGTGAAATGAGGCAGAGGCCTCATGGTCCCAGTCCCCCATTTCTTTCCGCCCCAAACGAAGGAGCCATTACCTCTACCCATACAGGTGTGAATTAACGGACTTTGTGACATTAACATAAACGATAAGATTGTCTATAGTCATCCCCACCCGCATGTATGCCCTGGTGGTGTAATGCAGAAATTTGAATCCACTCAGGCATTCTCCTGCCTGCTGTCATGTACATCAGGGAATAAAAACTCTAAGATTCATACTAGAACGGGGGGGAGTTACTTCTCCAGCCATGGAGTGATGAGAACCCTCCCCCTTGGTCGGAATGCTGGCCAAGGTAACTTACATGGGGACAGGATGAACTCGGAACTACACCGATGAACTGGACGGATTAACAAATTCACTCCCTCTCCATCCCCACCACTTGGGTCACCTCGTGGGTAAGATTATTTACCTCAGTTAATGCTGAGTGTTATTTTCTCCTCAGGCCGATATACCCTGAGTGTGTTCTATATTTCTCTCCTCAGGTTCATATACCCTGGGTGTATTCTATATTTTCTCCTCAGGCCCATATACCCTGAGTGTATTCTATATTTTCTCCTCAGGCCCATATACCCTGAGTGTATTCTATATTTTCTCCTCACGTTCATATACCCTGAGTGTATTCTATATTTTCTCCTCAGGTGCAGTTCTAGGTTTCCCTGAGTGTATTGGTTTTGCTCCACTGTATTTCTGTTCAAATGGGCTTATCTATTTGCCAGGCAGCCAGGGTCACTGTGGGCAAGTTGTTGGTTGTTGTGTTGGCGTTTGTGTGTTCCATAGTGCTTTGCTGTTGGTATTATATTAGTTATAAAACCTTTACTGTACCTGTAGCTTTTTAATTTATCGCCGGCAATCCAAAAGAACCTGTAAATGTTGCTGTAAATAAACGATTACTGTTTGTTTCCCGATTTGTGTCTGTCGCATATTCGGTGCCGGCCTCACAAGACCAGATTTATTCTTCCCGTTTTTGCAACAATTACATAATGTCTGAATTCTCAATAACTCTTTTCAAAGCAAATGGAATTGGAACTAATGCAAGCAATTAACATTAAGCAGTGGCGGGAAGCATGGAAAATACACTGACTGAGTTATTTATTTTTTTATTTATTTTACATTAATGCCATAAAACAAATTTCTGGTGCTCAGAGTGTAGTTAATTTCATTTGCTTACTCTAGTAGTTTTTCTAACCTATAGAATAAGAAGACCCAAAAAGATCCTTAGTAAAACTAACCATCTAGACATTAAAAAATTATAACAAAGAAATATTACACTAAGTATTATTAATCTGTTAATTTCTTGACCACAAATTATTGTTTAAAAAAACAATTTTATAGAATTAAACACTTTTATATGGATACTATGGAAGTGAACTGTTGTTATTCTGGATAAGATAAATGTATTTAGCTTCTGTACAAAACAGAAGGCAAGTAAAAATATGGAACTGGATGAAACAAATTCATACTAATGTATGTTATAATTTGATTTGTTATGGAATAAGTATTTTACTTTCCATCATGTGTGATTTCTTCAGTTGTGATAAAATGAATTAGAAACCTGTCTCATTGTTTCCAGCTTTTGTGTCTAGATTGCTTGTTTAATGCATTGTTTCTATCCTCTTCCTACTTCTTTGATTGACAAATCATTCAAGTTAAATCACCCATGTAGGTTTTATTTTTCATTTGTCTATCCTTTTTTTTTCTTGCTATTCATACTACATTGCTAACCTTGAAAAAGAGCACATTTCTGTTTGCTCTACCTTTCCTTCCTTTCCTCCTTCTTCCAATTTTTCATTCATAAAGGTCTTACAGTTTTAAAGCAATTCTATTTTTCTTTCTTGTTTTTAATTTAGTATATGGCAGTATCATGCAAGGTTATATTTTTGTATTGCAGTCTCCAAGAAAACTATGTATACTTTAACGTTAGGAACTTTTGAAAATATTGCGAAAAAAAATATCCAGTGGTATAAAGCACATTTAAATCTTATTTCTGTACTGTTTCTCTGTGAGGAAGCAAGACAGTTCTTGTGGATACTTCAGTACCTCTGTGATTTCAGGAATTTTTCTGTCAAATACAATTAGAAGAGCTTCCTTTACCATTCATCACCACAAACTGTGTTGTCAAATTTACTGTGATATAGAGCACTGCTAAAAGAATTGAAAAAGTTTCAGAATAATCTAATTTATACATGTAGAAGGTTAATGTAAATCTGATTGGCAGTTTGAGGATATAGAGGAAAAACACAATCTTTCTTATGAGTCACAAAACTCAAGATGCAAGTACTGAACTTTGTCATTGATTCGTATTATTTCTGTTTTGAATGGACACAAATTTGCAGAAGAATATGTGTGTGAATTATACTGTATTGTTGTTATGTACATGTAATAGGATCAGCATATGCATGGCAATATACACAAAAATGGTCATTTGGAAATTCAGGCATTAGTGTTTCAATGACAACATTTCTGCTTTGCTGTTGTTTTTTTAAATCCTTTCTTTGTCACATTCATTCTCTTAGGTATCTTGTTGTACATAAGAAGTAGAATTTTATAAAGAGATAACATTAAGTTAAATGAAATTATGTACTTTTCCAATTTTACTTTCTTTAGCCACTGTCTAATTTTTAAAATAGAAACTGAGACTTCTCTCTGGAAGAGAGGGTTAAACCTCCCTCCATTTATCTTAAATAAAACTGATGTCACTCTAGTTAAGAACTCCACAGACAGGTAATGCAAGATGACCACAGGACTCCGATACAACTCTATAAGAGTTATAAATCGAAGACTTTTATTTTATCAGAAACTGTGCTTTTATAGTCCAAAATTCCTTAGTCATACTACATAAGCATTTCTATTGGTTACATATATGTGTCCATATTGTCTAAGCTAATACATGATTGGTTACTATCTTACGTGTCACCGCCCACATCCACTTCCGGTTGGTTTACTTCCAGGTTGTTCTCTTGCCGCATCACCGTACTTCCTCATTCTTTATCCCTATGTCATCTTAAGGTAGTCTCTCTAAATTACACGATTTTTAAGGTGGTGATTCTAAATTATACAATTCTATGTAATCATATCCATTTTCATTCATGAAGCCTCCAACAAGGTAAGAGATGGAAAGACTGACAAGAGGCTAGTAATTCAAAAAACCAGAAAGTTAGAGAGTGATTGGTATCCAATAAGTACTTTTAATATACAAATATACAAATAATAGACACATTTGTATACACTCGTTAAGCACTCTTGTTTGTAGAATTCAAGGTGAAAGCATTTTTGTCAAACAAGATGTAAGGAAGAAACCAAAGTAAGAAATCTTCTTGAAATGTTGCTCTTTTTCATGAATTAGCCATGGGTTTTGATCCTGTTGGGACCTGCATGTCTGTAACTGTACGTATGAGAGATTTAATGTTCACATTAGAAGAACAGCTCAGAGATATAGTTAGTAAACTATACAATTAAACAAAATTAGGACTGTATTTGTAAGGAACAGGTGACTAATTGAAAATACTATTTTTAAATCATCCAACTTTCTTTAAACACTAAGCTGACACAGTAAAGTAAGCACACAGGAAATTCACTGATACTGATTCACTGTCAGGGCCCTGAGGGCAGTAGCAGACCATAATAGCCCCTGCTCATATATCATAGCATTTATCACGTAATGCTGCAGTATATACTAACTGTCTTTTCCAAAGGTCATCTTTTCTTGTTCAGGACATTTCTTCAAAAGTCAATTCAGACACTAATGTAGCAAATGAAGGGAAAACTCCATTAAGTCTGACTCAAATTCCTTCTTTAACTATTTGAGTACATTTTCTTTAGTATTCATGTATTTCTAAGTAAAACATTACTGGATATATTAAGCTATATGAATACACATATCTATGATTTTACATCTCCAGGCAGCATATGCAGATAAAGAGACCACAGCAAACAGGTCTTTCCCAAGTAATTATCATATTTAAGTATAAAGACTGCTTTCCATGCACTGTGACCGCAATGCATACATGTGTATATGCTTTAAACTAGATTGTGTAGAGTTAACTATGGAGTCATATAAAAAAGGTTTGTTATAGGCTGCAAAAACAAGCAAACTGACTTCCTGGACTGATCTCTGTGCTGCCACTGTGGCATCATTATCAGCTCTTCAGTTACCTTAATGCTGTTTTGTGTTCTTCTTGTCTTTCTTTTTTGACACCATGACTATAAATGTCATACATACTCACCCCATTGGAAGACCTTCACTGTCCTTAAAGTTTTAGAATATTTTAAGTTATTTTCTCTACATGCTGAATTGGTCAGAGTTGGGACACATACAATAGACTTAGAGTATCACACTGATGTAACTACGCAGTTACAATAGCGATGCAAGTGATTTTGGAGTAGGGTTGGAATAATTTAGACTTCTTTATGCCTCTTCATGGAGACATGCTTTAGTACTAGTATCGTTGTTCATTCCTGAATTAACTAAATGACATGAGGGAAAGATCACTTTCATTCTGAATTCATGTCATGGATTTGTAAATTAATGTAGCTTAAATCATCCTCCTTGTAAGTTGCTTTGTATTCTTTTCTCTTGAGTTACTTGTCCTTACAAGTATCCTTACAAAATCCTTTCAAAAATAATTCCTTATTGGGATAAAAATACTCCCAGCTGTAGAGCTACCATTCATTACATACTCCTGGAAAACCTCTTGAAGTTCTGAAGCAGTTACTTGTAAATCTTCTTCCTGAACATTCAGGAACAGGCTGAACAGATATCTTTCTCCAAAGACAGGCTAAATCTTATGCAACTTTTTTGTAATTCCACATGGCTTGCAGAGATCTAAACAAATGCCTAATTTTATGAGCATTTTCTTCAAAGGGGTAAAGTGAAACACATAAGTCAGCCCATACAGCAGCAGGAAAGTGAACAAAAATGCTGAGCACTGATAATGGATGAAAGTGAGCTGAATTGAGTAGAAATAAAAAAAAAATAACCGTTGGAGTAAAATAGGAGTAGAAAGCAGATAATGCAAATGTGGAAAACAAATAGAAAAAAACACAAATGGGAAGTATGTGACTAGTTTTCAAGTAATATTTGATCCCCACTGATTCTGGTCTTTTGAAGACTGATTTCTGAAGTACAGATTTCTAAAGCTGATACAGAACAACATCCATGCTTAATTTCTTCTTTCTCACCTAGTCATCCAATATTATCAAACACAACAAATACATAAACTACCAGATATTTGCCTTAAAATTCTAGGTACAAATTGTGCTGTGTTAGTGAGTAAATAAAGAATTCCCCCAAGAAATAAATCCTAAGCACTCCATCCATGACCTATTCCCAAACATAAATATAAGCAAGAATATGCTTAATTTAATATATAGATAGTTACCACTTTCTTTTCAGAAATGTGGCCATGTTGCTTATCACTTTCTGTCATCAGCCCCCATTTTAAATGGTCATATATAAAATAAGGCATTCAAAACAGTGACTTCAGGAAAAAATGGGAAGTGTGTTGACATGTATTTGGGTTTTGGTTTGATTCAGAAACCTGATCCTGAGTTACTATTGAAAATTAAATTGCAATACCAACTGAAACAAGCCTAGTTCAGGACCTCCCTTAAACTGAAGCTAAATACGGATCCTAGTGATACTAAGGGAAAGTGTGGCATATGCTCAGTTTCTTATTAGTCTTCCTTTTATACCTGTATATGGTTACTGTTAAAGAAACAGTATATTTTGAGATAATGGCTACTCTCATTCATATCTTTAGTTGCCTTTTGTTGGACTTAGGTCATTAGGTATATATAAAAAGAAAGCTAAAAAACTGGGAAAGTGATATGCTTTAACAGACTGATCTTACATCATCATAGCTACAACATTGATACCACAAATAATACATAAACATCTATCTCACTATTTGCATGTATAACAATGTAACTTTACATTGCATAAAGCTTTCTTTACTTGTATGGAATTATTAAAGTGATGAAAATGATCAGAAGTTGAAGTAATGTACTTTTAAACATTTTTGTTACTTTTACTTACAGTAAAAACAGAACACTTCATGTGAACCAGTTTCTCCCCTCAAACTTCAAAACACAGATTACACAGTCAAGTAAACAAAGCAGAACCTGTGGAAGACACAGAAACTGACACACAGCTAATTAACATACATCTGTACAATTATCCACTTAGGCAGGAGGGAATGATGAACCCTTTCATTCCATTAAGTGTACATATGATAGTACTTTGCATTTCAATTAAAAAGAAAAAGATTTTTAAATGCTACCACACTTCTGAAATAGCAAATTAATGCGGTGAAAACATGAAAGCACAGTAAAGATCAGCTTCTTTTATCCTACCATGCCGCAAAGTTTATCTTTCCTCTTGGGTTTGTGAAAACCAAGAAAAGAGTTGTTTTGTTTGGTAGGGTTTTTCTTCCCCCTAGAATACAGTTTAGAAAAATATTTTAATGTTATCTGCTTACTAAATAGCAGTTATTGCACTTGTTTGGCAGATCAAATCTTTATACCAATTAAGACTTTTCTAACAGTTCCTTGTGTATTAATGCAATGTCATGGTGGCTTTGTGTATCAAAGATTCATGACTGATTTACTTGCATCATGCACTTTGTCTCTACTCTTTACATACCTAAATAAGAGTTAGTTATTCTGGTAAAAATCAGCAATGTCTTCATACCAGTTGATATGGAAACTTCAAAACCTATTTAAAAGTTATTACAGAAATCCACTGCATTTTGCAAAGGCCAGTAAGAAATTACAGCTGATATCTGCCAATTCATACTTCAAGAAAAATAAGTATTATATCAATTTCTGTGTCTGATCTTCTGTCACCTTTTGTCACAGCCCACTTTAAAAGTGAGCTCTTTTATCCTG
>NW_010178053.1:0-1306 GCF_000695765.1 Mesitornis unicolor | reverse complement strand
GACCAGCAGCCACCAAAATTGGAGGCAAGCATGGACGAGCTAGCAAAGCATGAAAGAGCAGAGCCCAAGGCTTTGTTTGCCTACAGAAGCACTTGGCAGGGAAGGAGAAATCTTGCAAACGGTCTCAGTCCTAGCACCTTTCTGTGGTGAGTTGGAGTCCAATGTTTGCTATATCGAAACCAGGCAGTGGGCAGCTCCAGTGAAAGCCTGTTGACAAATGTTGGCATCTCAGGGAAGCAAAGAAGCCCAGAATTCCAGGCTATGTGGGTCTTCAATAGCACTTCATAGAAATGAGAAGACCTAGCAACAGCCTTCACTCCAAACATCTTTGTGAGGGAGTAGAGCTTGATCGATTCGATTTCAGAGGAGACTCCTACTAGCAGCCACAAAATCGGAGGCGAACATGGACTGACTGGTAAAAGAGGGAAGCGCAGAACGCAAAGCTTTGCTTGGACACAGACGGACTTGGCAGGGAAGGAGAAATCTTTCAAGAGATTTCAGTCCTAGCCCCTTTGAGGTGTGAGTTGGAGTTGAACGTTTGCCATATTGAAAGCAGCCAGTGGGTAGCTCCAGAGAAAGCCTTGTGGAAAAAATTGGCATCCCTCGGAATCAAGGAAGACCAGAACCACGGGCTTTGTAAAGACTACAAAAGCACTTCATAGAAAAGAGAAGACCATCACTGCTAACATCTTTGGTGTGGGAGAAGAGCTGGACCATTTCCATTTGAGAGACGGCTCCAACCACGGCCACCAGAATTGGAGGCGAACATGGACAAGGTTGAAAAGAATGGAACAGCATAGCCCAAGGCTTTGTTTGCCTACAGAAACTCTTTCCTGGGCTTCTCGAGCAAAACCTTTCAGTACTAGCCCCTTTCTGGTGTGAGTTAGAGTCAAAAGTTTGCCATCTTAAAAGCAGACTGTGGGCAACTCCAGAGAAAGCCTGGTGGCAAACGTTGGCTTCCCAGGGAAGAAAAGAAGCCCTGCACCGCAGACTCTGTGGGGCTTCAAAACCACTTAATAGAATAGATCAGACCCAGCAACACCCTTCACTCCTATCACCTTTGTTGTGGGATAAGATATTGACCACTTCCAATTGAGAGCCCTCTCTGCCCAGCAGCCACCAAAATTGCAGGCGAACATGGACGAGCTAGCAAAGCATGGAACAGCAGAGCCCAAGGATTTGTTTTGCTACAGAAGCACTTGACAGGGAAGGAGAAATCCAGCCACAGCTTTCAATCCTAGCCCCTTTCTGGAGGGAGTTGAAGTCGAACTTTTGCCATTTTGAAACCAGGCGGTGGGCAGCTCCA
>NW_010178052.1:2800-3364 GCF_000695765.1 Mesitornis unicolor | reverse complement strand
GCCTATGCTTTTAACCAGGCTTTCTCCGGAGTTGCCCACAGCCTGGTATCAATAAGGCGAACGTCCGTCTCCAACTCACACCAGAAAGGGGCTAGGACTGAAAGCTGTTGCTGGATTTCTCTTTCCCTGCCAAGTGCTTCTGTAGCCAAACAAAGCCTTGGGCTCTGCTGTTCCATGCTTTGCTAGCTCGTCCATGTTCGCTTTCACCATTCGTGGCTGCTGGCCGGAGCCATCTCTCAACTGGAAACGGTCAAGATCTTCTCCCACACCAAAGATGCTAGGACTGAAGGCTGTGGCTGAGTCGTATCTTTTGTATGAAGTTCTTTTCTAGTCGCACAAAGCCAGGGGTTCTGGGCTTATTTTCTACCCTGGGAAGCCAACGTTTACCACCAGGCTTTCACCGGAGCTGCACACAGCCTAGTTTCAGGTTGGCAAATGTTTGACACCAACTCACATAACAAAAGGGCTAGGACTGAAAGCTGTTGCTGGATTTCTCCTTCCCTGCCAAGTGCTTCTGTAGCCAAACAAAGCCTTGGGCTCTGCTGTTCCATGCTTCGCTAGCTC
>NW_010178052.1:0-2288 GCF_000695765.1 Mesitornis unicolor | reverse complement strand
TTATCTTTTCAATGAAGCGCTTTTGTAGCCCCACAAAGCCTGGGCTTCTGGGCTTCTTTGCTTCCCTGGGAAGCCAATGTTTGCCGCCAGGCTTTCTCAGGAACTTCCCACAGCCTGGATTCATTATGGCAAACGTTCGACTCCAATTCACACCAGAAATGGGCTAGGACTGAAAGCTGTTGCTGGATTTCTCCTCCCCTGCCAAGTGCTTCTGTAGCCAAACAAAGCCTTGGGTTCTGCTGTTCCGTGCTTCGCTACCTCGTCCATATTCGCTTTCAACATTCGTGGCTGCTCTTCGGAACCATCTCTCAAATGGTCACGTTCAAGCACTTCTCCCACACCAAAGGTTCTAGGAGTGAAGGCTGTTGCTGGTTCTACTCTTTTCTATGAAGGCCTTTTGTAGCCCCACAAAGCCTGAGGTTCTGGGCTTCTTTGCTTCCCTGGGAAGCCAAGGTTTACCACCATGCTGTCACTGGAGCTGCCCACAGCCTGGTTTCAAGATTGCAAACATTCGTCTCCAACTCACACCAGAAAGGGGCTAGGACTGAAAGCTGTTGCTGGATTTCTCCTTCCCTGCCAAGTGCTTCTGTAGCCAAACAAAGCCTTGGGCTCTGCTGTTCCATGATTCGCTAGCTCGTCTATGTCCGCCTCCAATTTTCGTGGCTTCTGGTCTGAGCCATCTCTCAAATGGACACGGTCAAGCTCTTCTCCCACACCAAAGATGCTAGGACTGAAGGCTGATGCTGAGTCTTATCTTTCGTATGAAGTTCTTTTCTAGTTGCACAAAGCCTGGGTTTCTGGGCATCTTTGCTTCCCCTGGGAGCCAATGTTTGCCACCAGGCTTTATCTGGAGCTGCCCACAGCCTGGTTTCAGTAACGCTAACGTTCGACTCCAGCTCACACCAGAGAGGGGCTAGGACTGAAAGCTGTTGCTGGATTTCTCCTTCCCTGCCAAGTGCTTCTGTAGCCAAACAAAGCCTTGGGCTCTGCTGTTCCATGCTTCACTAGCTCGTCCATTTTCACCATCCAATTTTTGTCGCTGCTGGCCGGAGACATCTCTCAACTGGACATTTTCAAGCTCTTCTCCCACACCAAAGTGGCTAGGAGTGAAGGCTGTTGCTGGGTCTTCTCTTTTCTATGAAGTGCTTTTGTAGCCCCACAAAGCCCTGGTTTCTGGGCTTCCTTTCTTCCCTGGGAAGCCTATGCTTTTAACCAGGCTTTCTCCGGAGCTGCCCACAGCCTGGTATCAATAAGGCATACGTTCGTCTCCAACTCACACCAGAAAGGGGCTAGGACTGAAAGCTGTTGCTGGATTTCTCCTTCCCTGCCAAGTGCTTCTGTAGCCAAACAAAGCCTTGGGCTCTGCTGTTCCATACTCCACTCCAATTTTCGTGGCTGCTGGCCGGAGCCGCCTCTCAACTGGAAACGGTCAAGCTCTTCTCCCACACCAAAGATGCTACGAGTGAAGGCTGTTGCTGGGTCTTCTCTTTTTTATGAAGTGCTTTTGTAGCCCCACAAAGCCGTGGTTTCCGGGCTTCTTTTCTTCCCTGGGAACCCTATGGTTTTAACCAGACTTTCTCTGGAGCTGCCCACAGCCTGGTTTCAGTAACGCAAACGTTCGTCTCCAACTCACACCAGAAAGGGGCTAGGACTGAAAGCTGTTGCTGGATTTCTCCTTCCCTGCCAAGTGCTTCTGTAGCCAAACAAAGCCTTGGGCTCTGCTGTTCCATGCTTCGCTAGCTCGTCCATGTTCGCCTCCAATTTTCGTGGCTGCTGGCTGGAGCCATCTCTCAAATGTACACGGTCAAGATCTTCTCACACACAAAAGATTCTAGGAGTGAAGGCTGTTGCTGGGTCTTCTCTTTTCTATGAAGTGCTTTTGTAGCCCCACAAAGCCTGGGGTTCCGGGCTTCTTTCCTTCCCTGGGAAGCCAACGATTGCCACCAGGCCATCTCTGGAGCTGCCCACAGCCTGGTTTTAATATGGCAGACGTCCACATAATCACACATTCACAGAATCAGACAGAATTGCTCTGCTGGAAAAGACCTCTGAGATCATCACGTCCAACCGTTCATATCTACCCACTAATCCATATCCTTAAGTACCTCGTCTACCTTTTCTTTAAATACATCCAGGGATGGTGACTCCACCACCTCTATGGGCAGCCTGTTCCAGCTTCTGACGACCCTCTCAGTAAAGAACTTCCTCCTTATCTCTAACCTGAACCTCCCCTGGCACAGCTTGGCACCATTTCCCATTGTTCTGTCGTCCATCACCTGGGAGAAGAG
>NW_010178051.1:0-7792 GCF_000695765.1 Mesitornis unicolor | reverse complement strand
CCTTACAACTCTTAATATTCTGTGATTCTGTGAAAAAGAAGTCACTAGCAGGATAACAGGAACCTCAGTCCGGTCAATTGAAAACTGTCTGAACTGCCAAAGTCAAAGGGTTGTGATCAGTGGCATGAAGTCCACTTGGAGGCCAGTCACTAGTGCTATGTCCCATGAGGTAGATACGGGGGCCAACACTGTTTAATCTATTCATTAGTGACTTGCACGTTGGAACAGAGAGCATATTCAGCGAATTTGGAGAGACAATTCAGAACTGGAAGGAGCGCCTGATACACCAGATTGTTGTAGGAGAGGCAGCAGTCAGCATCATGAGCTGCATTAGGAGGAGCATCACCAGAAGGCTGCAGGAAATGCTCCTTCCCCTTTACTCAGTATTGGGAAATCACATCTGGAGCGCTGTGTCCAGCTCTCCTCAGTGTCTGCTGGTGAATACTCATCTCTAACAGCTCTCCACTGATGGTTACCCTGTGTGGTTTTTCAGTCACTTATACATATAACCAATTAGATTTTCACTAATATTTTTGTTCACTGTGCTGCTGAGACTCTCACTTGGGACACGACACAAAGACTAACCCAGAAAACACCTCCTTTATCTAAAAAGGTCTTTCCTCCTCTCAGAAAAGGGCATACACTGCTGTCCATAAATGGTACCGACAGAAAAACTTTACAGTGAAAGAAAACTGCTACAACTGTAATGAAACCTGATGTTTCAAAACATTAAAAATGTAATTTCAATAATTCGTAAGTTACAAGGAACAACTTTTTATGACAAAATGGTGGTAGTTATGCCTCACAAAAGAAATAATTGATAGGATGAAACGGTTTTACTCCAAGTCATTGCTTTCAGTGAAGCACTAGAAAATGAGATGAGATCCATTGAGACAAAAAAACCAAATCATTACACAGCAATGAAAGTCTACATAAGTGGTTATTTACTATGAAAAACTTCAATACTAATGACATAATGAAAAAATTAAATTCAGAGTGAGGGGCTTGCTCACAGTTACAACAGCATCCCACCTCCAAGGCTCCTTTTGCCAATGCATGGGTTAACGTGCTGCTTTCTTGCACACGTTAGTAGGCTGGCATGTACAACAGGTTTCTATTAGAACAGCACTGAAGAGGGATGTTGTGCCCAGAAGGACAGCTACAGACATCAAGACCAACTCTCCCAGGACACTGTGGGAGATAACCGCCCACATCAGAGATTGTCCGACCTCTCCAAGGATGCAGTTCAGTCTTGGCACCATGTTCAGTGTGTCACAGCCCTCTCAAGCGTAACCTCGTGGTAGACGCTAAAGGAGAGCACAACCCAGGGAAATAATTGCTCCAGCCAAAAAACCACCCAGCCTCCACATCTGCCCCATAACCACAAGTGACAAGTGCAGTATGAAGACTGTTTATTTTGAAGACAAGGCACATAGAGGCCAGCTGAGGTGACCAATTCTTCCTCTCAATTTCCCTTGCATATGGATGCATTCACACTCCAGTTAGTGTGAAAAGCAAGAATCTCGCTCACCCTCGCACTGTCACTTGAGGTGAACAGTTATATTTCTGAAGACTCCCATGGCCCGCACATCCTCCCAGAGACTCCACATGGCACAGAGCACTGATAGGTTTGAGGGGAAACGGAGGCAGACATCACCCAAGTGACAAAATCATCCTCAGCTTGGCTGAGCAAAGGCAGTGTGGAAGGGGTGGGCAATGCCTATGCTAGGGCAGGATGGGAAGTGGAGGGAGAAAAAGAACAGGAGGCTGTACTTTGAGAGCCTGTGGTCCTTGCAGCTCCTTAACAGGGTTGTGGAGCATCTTTCTGCATCCTGCCCAAATTCCAGGGGAGGCGACAGTGCAGCATCCGTTCTGCTCTGCTCCGGCAAGCTGCATGTTAGCACAAACTTCACTTAATAAATTTTTCTTTCTCCACCTGCCTTTTCCTCTTTGTTCCCACTGAAAAGTCACAGGAAGGGCAAGGGAGCATAATCCACAGGATGACTTTCTCATGCAGGCCTGAGAACTGTTCTACCAGTGAAATCTAATCTTACAATTTCTAGTCCACTGTGCCAGATCACAGTTTGAGAGAGTGATAAAGAAGTGCAGGTCTCAAGGAGAGAGCCTTTGCACTTAAGTTAGTGCATCTGAGGCTGGTTTATTCTTGCTTTCATTTCTTCTTTTCAATTCGCTTGCTTCCACTTCCCCCAGCTCCCATTGTGAGCACCGTGTTCAGCTGTCAGCTCCATGGGACAGGCAGCCCTGAGTCTGGGCATTTTTCACACCAAATAACAACACATCGAGAATGAGAACACGGTTCCTGAGGAAGCGACTGCTTTCTGTGTCAGGCCCTCCTGGAGCTTCTCACCAGGGCAGAGATTGGAAATTCTCTGTCATCCCAGTCCCAATTATTAAATAAAAAAGTGGCAGAGAGAGGAAGGCAAATTCTGATAACTGAGTCAGGCAAGCAGAAAAATTAGCTGCTCTGAGTGATTCATCATCTCAGACCACTGGTGTAATTCTTTCCAAATTCAATTACAACTAATTAAGAATAATTCTCTCTTCTGAGTTGATAACTTACTGTTCCAAGTTACAGTTAATTCCTGCTCTAACGATGACCATAAAAAACAACACTCTAGGGAAAGCTGCCAGGTTTGGTACTGATGTAATGCTAGGGTTATACCATAATATACTTACTTGGTAGCCCTCTGGCACACTGGTTGGTTTTGAGTAATGCAAGAGTGGATTACAGTCCTGAGTATCCTAATCTCTCTCTTTTTGTTTTATCTGTCCCCCCAGTTGATGTCAGATTGCCTGGGAGAAGCAGTGCTTGAGAAATTGCTATTAAACTTCACACACAGCTTCACTTGGAAATACTGGCTCCTGTCCACTCATTTTTTTGGTCTAGCACCAGCAGACATATGAATATATTTATTATTAGCACACACTTAGTCCAAGGTCAAGTTCTAGTGACCAGCTCCAGCATTTGGTCTGGATCAAAATGCTCTGAACAGTTAGCAATCTTTCTCTGATATTTGGGATGCATAAAGCTGCTTGTTAGAATTATAACAGTAAAAACAGAGGTAGTATCTTGGAGCCATAGACTCAGTTCTGGAAAGGGTTTTAAAAGCCAAGCATCTCTTTTCCTCAAAGAGCGTTCATTAGGATTAGATCTCATCCAATTGTCAGGAGTTAGAGTTTGCATTCTTCCATCAATCACTGTAAAACAAGGGCTTGGGAAACAGCTACAAGACATAAAGCACCTCCTCCTGAATACTGCCCCATGGCAGTAAGTGCTTAACTCCTGGGACTCTCTATTAGCAACTCTTTTATTGTGTTATCTGGATAATAAACCAGCTGCTTACACAGCTTTTACTGACAAGATCAACTGCGGGATTTGCAGTAGCAGAACAAAGTTGCTGTTTGCTTTCAAACTGCCAAGGTCAACACAAGCCAGAACACCAGTTGCAGCAAATATATCACACACAGAAAGGATGTGGTTCAGAAGGGAAAACAATTTTCTGGTGTTTTCACCCACAACCAGATTTGCCAACGACTAATGCTATTACAGTATTTTAAAATGGGTGTTTCATTACATAGGCTTTAGAACAGAGGTCGGTGATCATTTCCAGAGTGCAGCATGCCCTCTCTGTTCATTAGGGCACAGAAATGCATCTCAAAAACATGATTTGCATAGGAGGATTCATTGCTCTCTGATGCATCACCTCTTGAAGAGACCAGAACACGATACTTTGAAGAAAAACAGAATACCTCACTAGTCCTCCAATCCAAGAAAATAACACTTCATAGGGGAAGAAATTTCCTCTGGCTCTTGCAGAGAACAGTTAAGCCATGTTGCACATGATGTAATTATCCACATTTTTATTTCCTTTTGTGTCTTAATTACTATTACAGTATGCCTGGCAAACCGTCACTCAACAGCTTACAATCACAGTCTTTGACTACATTATTTCATTCATTAGATTATAAAAGCAGCCAAGGAAAGCTGCAACACAGATGCTGGTTGCTGTCCAGCTACAGTCCTCTAAGCTCACACAGCTGACTGTATGGGCAGGCTGATTTACTAATTTTAAATGAATTACCCTTCAATTAGGCTGCACTGCATCTTTTTGGCATATTTCAACAACAGCTGAGGAACTGCAAGTATTAGCGCCTGGGTAGATGCTGTTCACTCAATTCTTTTGTGTGTGTGTGTGTGTTTGTTTTAAGGCTGAGAAGAGAAAGTTTCTGCATAATCTCAACATGCTGCGTCTTCAGAGCAAACTTCACCCCAAAAGAGAAGCAGAAGTAGTTCAGGGCCATAGGAAGCCTCATTCAGTACAATTTTTACATCTTCTGCTCAGGTTTTCCTGCTCCAAGCAAGGCTTAACTCTGACCAAAGCTCTTCTGCTGCCAGAGCATTCACAGTGTGCATCTCATGTGGGCTCTCTGGAAGCCAGTAATGGAGATGATCTCCCACCACAGCACTGGGCATAGCAATTCATGTGGGCTAGGTCCTTGCCACTGACATTCACAGAATTTCTAGGAATGTTAAGGATTTCAGATCTCCTTCTTGCATCATGTTCCAAGTCATGTAATCCAATTAAGGTTTAAAGGATAGGAAACTGAAAAATAGAAAACCCACTAAGAAAGGATTACCTTTCTCAAATCACATAAAAATATTGTTGTATAAAGAACAGAACAGAATAGAATAGAATAGAATAGAATAGAATAGAATAAAATATTTCAAGTTGGTAAGGACCAACAGCCATCATCTGGTCCAACTACCTGACCAATTCAGGGCTGACCAAGTTAAAAGATGTTGCTAAGGTAATTGTCCAAACGCCTCTGACACACAGACAGGCTTGGGGCATCGACCACCTCTCTAGGAAGCCTGTTCCAGTGTTTGACCACCCTCTCGGTAAGGAAATGCCCACTAATGTCCAGTCTAAACCTCCCCTGGTGCAGCTTTGAACCATAAATCGCTACTTTATCACTAAAAGCAGCACAATTGTCTCCAAACACTCGACAGTCTCTGGCACACATGGTCAGATGAGCTCTTCTGGAATCATACTCATTCATCCTTCCTTCAATTACTGTCAGTTTACTGTGGCAACGAAAAAAGCAATGAAAAGAAATTCAGTCAATGCCACTGCAATACAAAAAGCATCACAAAGTGAGCTCCAGCCAGAAATATCATACTTGTGGAGTACAATGAAAAAGAAGACGGTACCTGGCTGCACCTTTCCTACAATGTATATATAATCGTCTTATTGAGAGCCCTAGCAGTGGTGAGGTAAGGTAATCCAGAGGACATAAGACCATAATTTTGAAACATATTAACATTCCATGGTTAAACCTTTCTCCAGGTTGCTGATATTACAAAATATTTTCACGTCTCAGGCAGTAGCCTCAGCTGACACCTGATATGTGACCTAGGAATCATAATTTTTTTAAAAATGGCCACATTTTCTGTCATAGCTTTTCACACTTCTCTACTGTCTTAATCCCAGAAATCAATCACTAAGTAATTTTCCCTTTCCTTCTTTTTGCAACATTTGGCCAGTTAAAAGAAGGGAAGTGCAGAAGAAAGCCTGCCAGTTACTCTGACGCAATGCAGTTAGGGACAGATGAGACTGGGAAGATCCAAGCCTGTACCAGCCCATGGCTATGACACAACTATCATGTATATAGATGATATAGGCCACAAGTAACCAGGCCAACCTATCTGTGAGTAGTTCAGAAGGTGAGAAGCCAACAGAACAATTCATAAGAATTTATTATCTGTTGGCATTGTTCAAAGGAGGTGAGAAACCCAGACCAGTGGTCAATGAGCAGACTGGCATCTCCAAGTAGTTCGCCCAGATCTGGATGGGTGGAGATAGAACAGGTGGGCTATCTGCTGCCATGAATATGTCATTAATTATATTTGATTAATTTCCATTGCTGGATGTAGAAACTTTTGTTGTTCAAAACAGCATCTACTAACAGGAAGCTGTTCTTTCAGTGCACCAGCAGGTACTTACCAGCAACCCAACAGCCAGATGGAGCAGCACTCTCTCAGGACACGCTGCTGAGAAAGTTCTTGAACTTGGACCTATATAAATGTTCTTCTGCAGTAATCACCTCATTAAAAAGTCTTTCTTTTCTGGTGGATGGAGCTTTACTACAAGCCAAGTGGCATGCATCTGATGTTGCCATTGAGATTTACGACACTGCTTGATGAGTATATCTAATTTTGGATGGAGGGGTCATCTCATTTTATATTGCACCTCAGAAACGGCTGCTTCTTCCACTCTCTACCCATCTTCAAAGCACCATGGAAAGCTTCCTCCTTTCCTCCCAGAAGATGTTTTCATAGCAGAAAAAGCCCTGTAAAATCAAATCACAAAATTATTCCATTCTTTGTTCCAAGCTGTGTTTAAGTATGGTATAAATTCACTTTCCATTAAACATACAGGCCACCAGCATTGCTTTACTGATTGGGCTGTAAACTACAAGATTTAGAATCATACTGATTTCTGAGATGCATTGTCAGAACAGAGATTTACTTGTAAACAGGGAAATTTAAGAAATGTTTCTTAATAAATAGTTGGAAAAAAAAATCTGCAGTTACTGCTCTGTTCACATGCTACAAATGATTGATTATGAACATATGATAATGGTAGTTCATCTTAAGAGTTTCCACAGAGACACAAATCAGCTGTAATTAAAAGATAGTATGAAAAACCATTTGTTGAGATATGAGTTTGTTAATAAAACAGTGATAAATTACATGGTGGATTTAATTGGAGAGAAAGTGCTTTATCATACTTAATTCAGTTCTGTTTATTTTCACTTAGGATGTCTACACTTAAAGCATTTTAAGTATACCTCTGTTAAAATGATTTAAGGAAAGAGAAGCCTCAGTCTGTGATTCAGTAGTGGCCCTCAGACAATATGGGGTGATTTAATGGACTTAAAGCAGCGCTGAGGAAGAACTTCTAAAATACAGTAGCATATTTTGAAGGACTAGAATTTTAGCAATAGCACAGAATTTGTGCAAAGCAAGACTGCTGTTTAAACATTTGTACTTTAAGAAGTCTCAACACACCAAAAGGTGTCATTTTGGGTGTGTTTTTATTCTTTTTTCTTCCCCTGTTGCTGCTCCTACATTGCTAAATGTACTTACACCAGGGAGCAACCCCAGGCTCTCAGAGAAGCTCCTGCCAAATGGATGGGTTCACTTCATGGGCATTTGACTCAACTGTGTGGCTGTTGGACAATTCCTGTTGTAGACAACACCTTTTCACAACTCAAAATATTGATGGTAACAGACTACGCAGCAGCTGATCAGATGTTTTTAAGATGTAAATTGGAGGACACACGATTCAAGGTTGAGAACACAGAGCTTGCTTGGGCAGCACTGGAGGACAGGAGCAGCTCAGGTCTGTCTCTACCGATCATGGAAATCCTGCAAGGAACCAAACCCCAGCTTCACTCTGGAAGGAGCTGATTTTTGACTCCTATACAGGGCCTGGGAATGAACTAACATGGTAAGCCTCAGACCCTAAAAAGCAGGGAGCCAACTTAGTTGACAGAGTAGACATGTCCTAGATTAGTACAGCAGAGCCTGCAGTCATCTGTTTTCCAAGAAAGTAAATGAGCCCATCAGGGACTGAGTGGCTTGCTGTCACTGGAAGGATTCTTCATTTCTGAAAGATGTAGGATATTTACTTTCTGCTAGTCAATCCCCTGAAGATAACTGGGCATCTAGGATCTGTGTTATTCAATATATTCATCAATGACTTGG
>NW_010178050.1:3823-10939 GCF_000695765.1 Mesitornis unicolor | reverse complement strand
GGCTCATAAGTATGTGTGACTCCAGTCACATGTTACTCTGTACCATGTTACTGGGCCAATTTCTTCAGGGTAGAATGCACCTGCCACAGTCAGATACACTAAAAAATAAAGTGGAAGGAAATCCAGTGCCAGGGCAGACTTTCTGAGGCCCTTGCTATAGAGAAGTCACAGCTAGAAATAAAGCTACTGAATTGTTAAATCTAGCTATCTCAGCTGACAGTAATCAAGCAGTAGACAAATAAATGGGTGAGCAGGTATTTCACACTGCAGTGCTTTGAAGAAGAAATCACAGGCCTGAACCCTATGGCCTGCCAAAAAAAAATTAAATTAAAAAAAAAAGAGTATGAGACTGCCACAGTCCCAGAAATAGTGATAAGATGTCCCTTGATTTTAATTACTTTTCTGACATCTTTTAGCTGTATTCTAGTTTTAAATATTAAGTCCTGGAGGAATACAAACCTTGGCCAAAAAACATGCAGTAGGAATTGGCCATCAGACAGAGCAGGGTGGCCTTGCCACCTCTACTGATCGCGGGACCCTCTGTGTCCCCCCATCTTTGTTCCAGGGGCTTCCAGGTAAGAGAGGAACAGCTCAAAGATGAGGACACCTGCTAGGGGCCAACACACTGGACCACCTCTGCAGCCTGTGGTTCATCACTTGCTGGTCTTTTGCCTCCCTTTCCCCGCTGGTGGGGGTGCTGTGAAGGCAAGTACATTGAAAATCAGTAGGCACTCAGATACTGCAGGAGAGGAGGGATGAATTAATGAAATAGGAGCAGGTAAGGCTGTGCGGGAAGTTGGGATATAAAAATGCCTCTTCGCAGCTGCAAGAGGCAGTGAATTAGGGGGATGTTGCAAAGATTGAACATGCTTCTGAAGAGGGAATTTTGGGAATCTGCAACTCTGCAGGACAACCAGCAGGTTATGACAAATCAGAGAAATTATACAAACATGGACACCTGAGAGTCATCCCTCTTCTGACGCTTCTATGTCTAAAAACTCAATTCACCACTAGCAAGCCCCCTCCAGTCCTTTTTTTGAGACTTCCTCTCACCGTCAGTCTTCTACTGATTTGTTTCTGACGTCTGTGGTTTCAGTGAAAGCTTTCCTGGCACAGGATGCAATTTAATATACCATATTTTGCTTTGTTGGGATTCATTGCCCTGAAATTTCATCAACAGAAGAATGGAGTCGCAAGAATGATACCAATGTCAGTTGCAGGGAGATGGGAGAGAGAGGGCTTAGAAGAATATTTTGAGAGAATTCAGGGTTTTGTTTTGTTGTTTAAGACTCTCATAACTGGAAGCAAACCATGCACCAAGTACTCCCTCATAGAACTGGACTAAAACAAGATCTCTCAAATCCCAGGCCAGTAACACCACTGCAAAAGCCTGCTTTCTGCAAGAGGAAAAATTCACTTGTTAGAAAGTGCTGCTGGGTCCCTTCCAAACCCCTCCAAATTGCACTACCCCTCAAGACAACGGCAAAAAAGCTATTAAGCTTCAGAAAGAAATGTTGAGGAAGCAAAGCTTGGAGGATGTAGGAGAACTGTACACAAACCTGACATTTACGTTCACCTCATTGTGTTCATGGGTCAGGGCCCCAACCTTCCTGTAATCATCACCTAGACTTACTTTAAGAACAGCATATAACAAGACAAGTAAAAGGTGCCCACTAAGTTTTTGAGCCATGGGGGCAAGGCTGTTGTTTGAAGCAAGTTGAACATTTGATATGTGGCCATAAGCTGTACTTGGGTTCCAGAAGGGCCCCAGCCATGACACAGTGAAGAAAGTGTGGAGAAGGAGGAAATGGGCTGACCACTTGCCAAGCCAGAGTCAGGACGTCTACCAGGGTAAGCCCCAGCAATGGCAAAGCCTTGCTCACTGTCCAGGCTGTGGAGCACCTTCTGTTTGCACCTTGTAGCTGTGCTCTTCCCCATTAAGCTCTTGCAATGTTTTCCAGCTAACCCTTCAGAAGGGAATAGGCTAGAAAGGCAGTAAGTAGGGAAAAGGCATTGGAAAAGCCAATAAATATGGAAAAGGCAATAAGCAGTAAATGAGATGCCAGAACACAGAGACCATGCTCAGAAGTGGGCTTGGAGGGGTTCCAAGAGCATTATCCATGTCTTGATTATTGGAGGGGTGGCAGCAGTGCACTTCTTTGCAGGGTGGGTATTTGTGCTTGCCTCTACCAATGACAGCTACCCTGGATGAACAAAACTGCTGCTGCTGCTGGCAATTAAAAAGAATTAGGTCATCTTTGGCTAGAAATAAGCATTTGCAGGGAGGTGTCTGGGAAAACTATATGAGCCCCTGCAGTATGAGGATCCCTGGATTTGCTGCAGAAGGAGCTCTGGAGAGACCTTCCCTTGAGCAAGGCCAAAACTGCCCTTGCTGCCTATTCTGAGAGAAAAAATGTTAAGAAGGTTCTGGTAAGAAATGATCACCACTTCAGGCCAGGACACACAGCATCTGTGACAGTGGAAACACAGCAGTCAAGTGGTACTGAGCATGTCACATACATGCAGATACACCTATGGTGTGCTCCTGCAGGTTACCTAGTGGAAATTATTACAAATGATAAGCACTTCTGTCATGGTTTAACCTGGTAAACATCTAAACTTGAGTTCACTTGCTCAACTCCCCCTCACCCCTTTCCCGGTGGGATGGGGAGAGAATTGGGAAAGTAAAAGAACCCATCATTGAGATAAGGATTATTTAATAACTAAAACGACCTAAACTTAAATAATCATAGCACAAATTAACTGTAACATCGAAGGAACCAAAGGAGAAGCAGGAAGGGATGTGGAGGGGATGTGAAGGGGTCATCCCCTGCAAGCTCCCCAGTTAATAGCGAGTGTGACTTTAATGGGACAGAATACATCTGTATTGGTCATCTTGGATCAGACCTGGACCATCTGTCCTGGATCACCTATCCCAGAGAGCCTCTGGGCTCTTGCTTTCCCTGCCTTTTCTCTTGTGCAGAGAGAAGAAAAAAACTAAAAGAAACTGTAACCACAGGTGCAGGCAGAACCTTGAGGAAACAGATACATGCCAGTGAAATAAAAAAATTGATGTTATCAGCTTTATAAGGAAAACAATTTCATCCTGGCCAAAGCTCCACATTGTGTCAATTAAAGCTGAAAGACTTCAGTCTCAAAAATTCAGTTCTGGCTGAAGCATTAAAAGGGATTCTACAATTCAGTCCCAGCAGAACCAAGACAAGTTCACATTCTTTAGGAAAAAAGAGCAGCTGCACTTGAGCCAAAGGGTTAATTTTTTGTATTAAAGAAAGCCTAGACTAATACAAAATTTGAATTTTCTCTCTTCCAGATGAGTCCTGCCAACTTGTTCAGCCTAAGGACACAGCTCAATACGAGGCGTAGGCAGCATCATCAGCCTAAACAGTAACCGCTTCATCTTCTGTTCTGTTCCTTCCTTTGCAGCCACAATAATGAAATCCAAGGGGAATTAAAAGTATTCTGACTGCAGAGCCTATCAGCCAACCATTGTAATTTGGCCATGAAAAATACAACTAGCAAGCATAATTAGCTAATAAGGTCAGTGCTTCATCATAACCCTATTTAAAATGGGCTGCTGATAAAGTAATTTTGACACCAAAATAGCATTACAGGAAATGCATATTCCCTGAAACTCATTGTGTGTTCAATTAAGCAATGTTATAAAGAAGCCAGCAAATGATTTTCATTGTGGGCTGTCACAGGCAAGAACTTCTCTGCTCAGCCTTGTGCTGATGAGCAAATTCTCTGTGTTGTACTCTTTTCCCAAGCTCATCCAGGAGTGCCTGGTTACCAGTGGTAGCTGTGAAGGCTTTAGGCTGCCCAGAGCTCCTCCTCATGGACAGACACTGTGGCCGTCCAACTGCACACTCAGTTCAGCAATATCCTCCAAAAGCAACTCCATCCAGTTCAGATCAGTGTGTATTGAGCCATATTTGTTCCTCTAGGACACTGTAGGCCTGCTCTATCCCCTTTGCATGAGGAGCAGGAAAAGTACTGGTTTCCCTGCAGACTATTTCAGCAGGCTCCTAGAAAGCAGAGTTTCCTGGGGCTGCCAGATCTCACAAGCCATTTAGAGCTCATTACAGCCTCTCATCTAATGCCCCAGCATTGTGGATGCAACTGCTTCCCACATTGTGCATGGATGCATGGCACTCCCTGGGTTTGGAAGCCCCTCAGCAGTGGTGCTTTCACTGTCCTGACTGGGAGACTGAGTGCAGCTCACTGAAGGGAATTTGCAGCATTTATTTTTCTCCTCTAGTTTCACCTGTAAGAGTAAACCGCTCCCTTTTCTATGTATTCTAGGCCCCTAACAAACCAGCAAAGGGCATTTTGTCTCCTGAGAGCCTGTGGCATGAAATCTTTTGCCACAAAAAATAGTCCAATCAAATCTCCAAAATTCAGAGGCATCTCCTGGACCAGCTCCAGTTTGGGACAGCCCTGTTACTGACCTGAGCTGTGGTGCTGCAGCTGAGTGGTGTTGCTCCAAACTACCCCTCCTGCTATCTGTTATCTCTGTGCCCCCTCTGCCTTCTGAGCCAGCTCCAGCAGCAGGCTCTGTGCTGTGCCAGGATTACTGTGCAGTTTACTGCCATCTTAGCTAAAGGACCATTGCCATCTCAGTGACCTTCTGACAGGTGTTAACAGTAGGTTGTTGTCCCCCTCCTCCTCTGAGGGGGGCTGAGTTGTGTCAGCATTTGTACCCCCACAGCCTGTGGTCCAGGCACCTAGTGTGATATCCATGCTGGACACAGCCAACCTATGAGCGCTGCAAGAGGCATGAACAGATAAGAAGCTCAACTCTCCACTGGCCTAGCCCACAGTCAGGAGATGGTGCCTTTCTGGTACCTGACCTGTCCCAGCTCCCGTCCTTGCCTCCTCCAGCTAGCTTATCAGAGTGCTACCCAAGGTGATGCACCAGAGGTTATTGCTCTCAAAGAAGTAGCAGGAAATTAGCCTTTGGGGTAAAGGTGATCTGCCTTTGTGTTTCAGTTATGGTAAACTCAGGACAGGAACAGAAAACCCATTTCACACTTCCCAGCTTCTTGTGCTTAAGAAGAGTTATGGCTCATCATGCCCAACTGTACCATGTTTTTTTCCTGCTGCCAGCCTTCTTTTGCTGTACAGACATCCCTGCAAGATGTGGGAAGTTAAGTTGTCAGATCCATCATCCATCGCTGCTCTCCTAAGGGGGCTCACAAATATATGCAACATTGCCTTCACAGAGGTGCAGAAATCTAACTTTCAACCTTGTTGTAACTCTCTTCTTGTCCTTGAGGCCCATATACCCTGAATCACCTTTTTTACCCCAGTCACTGCAGTCCTACTTTTTTTTTCTTTGAACAGACAGGAGATCTTCATGCCACAGGTACAAAAGCCTGCACTTCTGCTATCCATGTGCTCCCTGCTTTCCTTCTCCCTGTCTGCCTTGCACTCTTTCTTTTCCCCCCCAGTCTTGTTTGAACACAGCTCTGGTTGTGCCTCCCAGTCACCCCTCTGATTCTCTGCCACCCTCTGTGCTTTTCCCATAACAAGCCCTTGGTCTCAGTCTTGAACACCATGTGTGACACCCACCTCTCCCCCCACACAGACCTTCTTTCTCCAAAACCTCTCTGGTTCAGACTTGAGGTGTCACACAGACATGGCTACTCAACCTGACCCTTGCTTTTGCAATCTGGGACAATGTTCCTCATCTTTCTCCTGCTATCTCTGTCCTTTGTCGAGCTAGATGTCAAATCTGTCTGTCTCAGTTTAGAGATCAGTTGGGGAAGGAAAATGGAAGCCGTATCCATTCTGCACCTTTGTCTTGCCCTGATAACTTCAGTGAAAGCAGGCAGATGGACAACAGCTTCAGATCTCTGCCCGGCCTTTTACAAGATCAGTGGATGACCATGGCATTTTGCTGCTATTTTAAACTTTGTCTCCTTGCTTTGTAGCTAAATGCTGGCAACAGAGAACACAGATGTGTTGCTACTTCCTTTACGACCATGCTATGGTTCCTCTCTCTGTGTAGGTGGGTAATTGTGTAGTGCTTGGTAAACCAGGGTTCCCACTCTAATACAAAATGTTACCAGTGCAATTTCATTGGCACTTGGCTCTCCCTCTCCCTTAATTGCACTACAAGCAGACTGGAGAACAGAAATGCACTTTCAGTGCTTTTAAACATTTGACTCCAAAATTATTTGAATAAGGACCCAGAGGTCTTTTGTGTGATGGTTTTCATCTCCATTCCTCAAGCAGCATTTAAGGGAAAGTGCTAGATGCAGGGTCCCTCACTGACACAGCACTCTGTGCAAGGCATCGTATTCATAAATAGAAGCAGTGATATGTTTACATTTCATGGAGAGATAGAGCCTAGACTCAGATCTAACAACCCTAAAGCATTGTTTTAGAGTGTATTTTGCCAAACAGTGAGGGAGTCTGGGGTATGGGTGGGGACAGGGAGCGCAGCGATGGGTGCTGCTGATAGCCAGGTCTGGGGGTGCTTGTGGGGATGCGGCACAACCCCCGGTGTAATGCAGGTCATTGCAAAGCCAGCAAAACTGCTTGCAAATTCTCATACCAAATCACTCTCTGCCTTGTCTTTGCTCTTCAAAACTTGTATGGAGTTCTTCAAATGTCCCCAGCAAGTTCAGTAAACTCTTGGTTGCCTAAGGAAAACTACAGCCACTTCAGAAGAGGGCATGATCCCAAGAGAGTGAAAAACACCATTATAGATCCCTATCACTGAGCAGCGAGCTGCCCATTTGGCCAGCTGGCCAGTGAATGGTGAGCTCCTCAAGCCAGGGACATCCAAATTGCATTAGCAGCAGGCAGCTCTTTCTGTGAAGAAAGTTGCATAGACAGCACAGACATTTTATTCAGGACCACAACCACCCGCTTTCCATTGCAGGTCTCTGCACCCACCACCTAAAAGGGGACCACATTTGACTTCGGGGAAGGACACAGGCCAGACTAAATCTGTGGAGCTTCACTGATCTGGGCGGCCATCCCACCCTGAGGAGGAAACCAGCAGGCCTCAATGAGCATGGGATGTCTCCAGCTGGCTGCAGCATGGCTTATCCTGCCCCACAGAGCAGGCAGGCATCATGGGGAAGG
>NW_010178050.1:0-3792 GCF_000695765.1 Mesitornis unicolor | reverse complement strand
GAGATCTGCCTGGATGCAGGTTGTGAAGCAGGACTGTGTCTCTTCCTTTGCAAGAGAGTGCCAATGGTGTTCAGGAAGGGGTTGGAGCTGGCTAAACTGGGAATGAAGGTATGGCGCTGTTGCCAGCCCCTCCTCAGGTTTTCAGACCAACCACAGCCCCCAAGAGGAGATCCAAGGTTGCCGTCCGTGCCGCAGCCTCCAGCTCTCCTCTAGCCAGGCAGAGCAGTGAAAACACAGTGCCATCAGCTGGGCATCTGCAGCCACCTGCCTGTCACAGGTGACTTTCCCAGCGGGAGGCAGACGCTTCATACAACCACCTTTCCTGTGCTCCACAAGCTCTATTGCAGCTCACAACTGTGCACACAGAGCATGTGCCTGCCCTAGGTGAGGATGGCAAACAGTCTGGAGCGCAAAACCAGGATTAGGTCTGGAGCCCATTAAGAGGACAGCAGCTAATCCTTGCTGTGCAGCAGTGTCGTGGATTAGGCAGTTGTTCTATCATCCGACAACTCCTTCTTACCTTGGGAGAAGAATCAGGAAAGGAGACTCATGGGTTGAAATAGAAAGAGATTTAATAAAATAATAAGAAAAAACAGCATTAATATAAAGTACAGAGTTAGCCAATATGGTGGTGGAGTAGACTTTGGGAGTGAAACAGCAGGTGAGTGCCTCTTGGGATGACAGCCATAGAAGAAGTAGAGAGGGCTGTTCCCAGCAAGTTCCCCAATTTATAGTGAGCGTGACATTTATGGTATGGAATAATTTTTGCCGACCAGCTTTGGGTCAGCTTGGGGCCAGCTGCCCTGGGTTTCTGTCTCCTCCTGCCTTAGCCTCTGCACCTCTTTATCTCTGGACTGCTAAAGATCTTGATCATCACATAACAGTGCTGGCTGAAAACAAAAAAAAAAATGTCTTACCAACTTTGTTCCCACTGAAAACAAGTGCTGAAGTCTTGTTAGAAATGCAGTTTTCCTGAACAGAAAACTGATTTTAAGATTCTATCCCAGTAAACCAGTACAAGCAGCTTTAGGGAGCCTTGCATCCCTCACGGTATACCCTGCCATCCACCAGCACACACTCACTGACTGAAGGCAAGCATGGTCCTGGCACTAGCAGCAGCCTCCCATGGAGGCAAACACCTTTGCCCGTGATTTGCTTTGGTAACATCTTGTAAGGAAAGGGGAGGTGCAGGTGGCAAGTTGGTACAGCAGTATTCCTTAACTTGTACCGACCTGAAGAGTGCAGCTGACAGTACAGCCCAGCAAAGCACAGCCAGCCTTGAAAACCTCATTAGCGATACTCCCTTTCTTCCAAACTGCAACTGGTCTCTCCACTGGAGTATACCAGCACAGTCCTCCCTGGAGGTTAGAGCTTATATGCCCTCATCTCCTCTTACCTCCTACTCCGTCACTCTCTACTAGAAAATTGGGCATCAGCAGACCTGTTTCCCAGGTGTGCTTGCTGTTACACCATGTGCAAAACCTCCCTTCCTCTGCTCTTTTTCCTGCTGCTGCCTTTGCAGTTTGTCTCCTCCCTCTGCCTGTCTTTCTGCTCCTGGCTGGCCGCAGGGCTTCTCAAAATCTGGTTTTAAAATGTGAAGTGACTTCTGGACTGTGTGGCTCTAAACCAAGCCTTCATAAGCGGTGGCTAAGAAAATGTACTTGTTCACTGCTTTTCAACATGGGTCAAAGCTTATTCCAATAGGCACTGTGGCATGAAAGGAGCAACTTCAGAAAATGACAAAATGATGTGATTTGAAGAACTCAGCCTTTATCTTCATGGATGGGTGACTTCTAAGCAATATACTTAACTTTGTTTTCACATAATGGATCTTCCGTTTCTTTCTAGCAGCTCTTATGAACTCCCCTGTCTGCTTTATTTGAGTGGTGTACATGGGTATATCCTACCTACACAGATATATCCTGTGTCCTGAAGAGTTCCTCTCTCTGGGGATGAAAAAGACAAGAAAAAAAAAAAAAAGAAATTCACAGTGCTTAAACTGAATTGAAGGCCAAACCTGTCTGAGGCAGTTCCTTTTGAAACTTACCTCACCCTACAGAAAGGCAGTAGTAGAACAAGATTTGCAGCAGGGCAGAGTCCCAGAGATGATAAAAGCTTGGTGCCATGCTGAAGCATTGATCTGCTACCAGAAAGCAGGTACCAGTACAGGGCAATGGCCTGCATTAACAGAACTGGTTTTACTGGGCTGGAATGCCTGCTTTTGTTACTCCCACAGCTCATGTATTTTAACGTAAGGTCAGTTTCCTGGGATGGAAGATGGAAGAAAATATCTTTCAGTCCCAGTTATCATGAGCTCTGTGACAATTGTGGCACTAAAGGGATATTTTTTGTAGGCTTAAATGTACCCAAAATGTGCCCAGCCCATCTCTGTTCAGTTCTCTCTGCAACCACACACAGTTCTTATTATTGCCCTTCTTATCTGAACAAGATTGTAACCCAGGGGACAGCTGTGAGGATCTCAGTGATACTTCTGGCATCACAGCATGTGCTGGGAGCCAGCACGTTTAGAAGCCTGCCCCAAGGGAAATAGCCGCTGATAGTGACGGACAGAGGATCTGACTTAAAATACAGGTGTGCAATGCTATGTGGTATATGGGGAAGGGTCACACAAGGTAGCAATATCAACAGTACGAAAGTTACTGATACAGGAATAAGAAGCAGGAGAGAAAAGAAATGTGGGATTCTCTGGAGAAGAACACAAGGTGTCTAACTGATTCGCTTAGGTGTGATTTCCTCTGCTGGGGGTAAGTAGTAGGTAAGTACTAGTCCCAGCAGCAAGTGTTTTTTCTGCAGGTGCAAGACTCCCTGCCTCTCGTCAGCCTGAGGTGTGGTGTTGCCAGGCATGATTTTCTTCCTATTCTTTCAAAATAAGGTTTCAAATGGAAACTGCTAGAACAGGCTATTAACAGGTGTTAATTGGAACAAAGAAGGAATCAGGTACCTGGAAGACACAATAAATGTTCAAACCACATCCAAGGCCCAGCCCGTGCCAGGTAACATAGCCCCTGGAAACTTCTGGATGAAGCTGGGAAGACTGGAATTATGCCTCTGGGCAGGTCCCACCACCTCACCGCTTCTGCATTTCCTCTTGCCCTGTGTGTGTACAGCACTGCTGCTGAAGAAGTTAAAACCATGGTGAGACAAGGCTCACGGAGGCATAAATAGCTTTAAAGGCGTAGGCAGCAAAATCTCCTCACTGTGATAAATTTCCAAGCTAGAAGTGGGCTCCCGTTGCTGTGTGCCCAGAGGGAAAAGTGCTGCTTTTTAATATCAGCGCAGTACTGGACGCTGCTATAAAGCCATAATGCTACACTGTAAAACATTATGAAATTACTATTCCTTTGCAACAGTGCAGTGAAGCAATTTTTTTGTCTCTTTTAAAACTGTATTGGCGATCTCTGAGATAAAGCAAAGCTGTCTTACAGGATACTTTTCCTAATATAATACAAAAACATAAAAATGTAGTAACACAACATATAGGACTGCAATTTTTGTAGCCACAGAGAGCACCCAGGGTAAGGGCACAAACTCCTGGCTGTGCTGGGCCCAGGGGACGCAACTCCTTCGGCAATCACCGACGGTTTCGGGGCGTCGCCCCCTCGGAGCTCGGCACCGGACTCAGCGTGGGGAGACGCTGCTTTCCCCCGCTGCTCGGGGCGTGGTGGCATAGCTGACACATGCGGGGCGGACGCCCAACCCCCGTGTTCTGGCGAACAGACGAAGGGACCGCTACAGACACCCACCAACACCCCCAAGCCCGCTAACCCAGCC
>NW_010178049.1:66942-81556 GCF_000695765.1 Mesitornis unicolor | reverse complement strand
CCCTTCCAACTCCTGAGATTCTGTGTGTGATCCTGTGTGTGATTCTGTGTGTATATCCTGACCCCCTTGAAACACGGCTGAAGAGAGTAGATGGAGTCTTCCAGAACAGACAAAAAACCCAAGAGTCCTATGCCAAACAAAACCAGCACAAACTGAATTACCAGAAACTTCTCAAATCCTATTGGTCTCCAGCAGCATCTACCATCACCAGAGGGGAAATGGTTCCCCTTTCTCTCACCAGACTTAACTTTTGTACTAATCATCTTTAAGCCAAAATTCTCTATTCCCAAACCTCCTTATAGCTTCCTTCTCAGCTACAGCCATTTCCCAACATTTCTGTCTGTGGCTGACCTATTTTCACATTACTTTGCAAATCAGAACTGACTGCAGACACATATGTATGTACACACCATTGACTTTCTACTCAAGGCCTCAATTAAAACCGCATTTACAAAAAAGCCAGTTAACTCCACAGAAATAAAAACATCCAGCAGGTTTCACTACCCCTGCACTGACAAAAAGAACATTAGGGAATGGTTTTTCAAAATATTCTTACCTTTCAAATGTGACGTTCCATATATCAACCCTCTGCTTGTGTTTTTGCCCCTCGAGCCAGTAAGGCTATCACAGGTGTCTAAAGATGGATTTAACCTATAAAGAAGCCCTTCAGATGTACTGCACCCTACAACCAAGGTTTCCCGATAAAAATAAAATATTTCTTTTTAATAAGTCCAGGTATCTCCATCACTGTCTAACCTGAATTAGAAGAGAGCTCAGAAAGACTGATGTACTTGTAACCACACAGTAAACCAGGAATTAAGCATCCCTCTGTCTCCCATCATTTCTCTACAGCTGATGGTTTTCATCACTTTTTCTGATACCATCATAAAGGAGCCTTTTTCTTGCTAGGAAATGTACCAAATCATTAAGGTTGAACACAACTTGCACCCAAGGTTGGAAGTTTGGAGAAAGCAGCCATCAGGGGAAACTGCGGTGAGAAGAGGATGCAACCAGGCAGAGAGTCCAAGACGATCAAAGGGTAATTTTAGGTGCCAGGACAAGGCACTTTAAGCTTCCCAACCATCATTTCCTAAATTCCGGAGGGACTCTCAAATCTGACTGCTCTTCTGGCAAACATTCAGCAAGCAGCTTTAAATGTACACCTACAAACACCTGTGCATCTCACTACTCCGTTAGTTTTTCTCCAGATTTATAGCTCTTCCTTTTGAGCTCTTGACCCTCACCTCCACCGCTCCTCTGCAGAGGGCTCAGCTTGCCTTATTTCCAGGCAATGGACCAGAGCAGATAAACCCACTGTAACTCTTTTAATCTGTCTCTGATAAATCCTCTGCTTACCATCTTCAGGAAAATTGTGCATGGTCTCTAAAAGCCTCATTTTGCTTATAGCACATACATATGCCAGCTGACAAGCAATCATACAACTGACACTGCAGCAAACTAAATATTATCTGACTACAATACCCCTGGGGTCCTCTTGCTTCACAGTGAGTTTAACATGTTTAGTTATGTTTCCTAACCTCCTGCTGCCGTGAAATAATTTTATGGCTTTTCTTCATTTAACTCTCTTCTGCTGGAACGCCAGCCACTGCCTATCTCTGGCACAAGCCTGGCTTTCTATCTCGGTGTATTTCTCAAGTCTTCATTCAAAACCCTTCTTTTTCTACCGTTTCTCTTAGCCCCACTGCTCACGCACTCTGTCAAATGTTCACATTTGAAAAAAAGTCATTTATTTTAAAAAAACATAAATTAATACCATGCCTTCTTCAACGTAGCCGCTAGACTACCATCGCTGGCAGAGGGAAGGCATACAATTGACAAGGAAACGTATTCATCCTTACTAGCAATAGAAAACTAATATTTTATTCATCTATCTAAAAAAAAGGGGAAATTGAAAAGACCTTTTTCAGCCCTGAAAAGAAAGTTTTTGTGAGTGTGCATCAGATTCTTCTACTCTGCCGGTGTCTACAGCACATAAAAATTCAGCCCTATGTTCATTCCCAAGTAACCCAGATATCGGCCTCAAAACCTCTTAACAGCCAGTTTCCTGCAGTTTTAACCGCTTAAATATCATTAACTCAGAAGAAAAGTAAACTGAGCTGTGCTCTAAGCTGGTGTGGTTAACTCTGCAAAAATAAAGGCGGAGGAATCACATCACCATCTGGGCTCTGTTCCCGGGGTATTCAGGCTAAAATGAAACCAAAGCAGGAGGGCAAATCTCTCGTATCAGCTTCTGAGAGGACAGAAAAATCAGAGACCTGAGTTCATCCGATCAGCTCAACACAGCACATCCCTTTGGACATGAAAAGTAATTTCTTGATGCCCTTACAACGTGTCAACAACTCCAGAACGTGACTGCTGTGGCTTTTTGAGAAAGGCAAAGAAAAGGGATTTTTAGCTAACGCTTCTGAATACTCATCACCCAACTGCTTTATTAGAAAATACTAATAATCTCCCATATTTTACTTAATTCACAAAACATCCCCTCTACTACCTCCAAGGTATAAAAGATTAGCGACTTCAGTAAGAGTTTCAGAAATTGTACACTTGAGTTATCTCCTAGGATGTCCATAGCGTATCTGTGTTGCCCTTGAAGTATTCTCATGGGCAGAGCGATCACAGGTCCCTGCCCTCGCAGCCCAGCGACGCATCCTTAGGAAGAGGACACAGAGCCCGGCTGTGCATCTGCTGCCAGAGGATCCTCAGGCACACAAGTTCAGTAATGTGCACCTTAACACATGTGAAACCCACAGTACCTACACTGCAAATCATCCTGTCATGGACCTTCCAACCCAAATTCTATGTCTGAGCGAATGTGCAAGCCTTAGGGTTGAATGCATCTATACAAAAAGCCTTTCTGCCAACTATACTTTGGGTTAAAGCACTTTTACTTATCTGTAACAACTGTTGGAAACTTCCTTCGATTACTGTCCCACCACTACAAGAAGCCCTCAGTATTCACAGATCCACCCTGATGCAGAACCCCCTGTACAAACTCAGTGCCTACCCAGCCTGGATGGTCCAATCTGCTGACCAAAAACCATAAAGCACCTTGTTAAGTACTGGAGGCACAGTGTGCAACTTCCATACTAAATAACCCATCTATAATGCAAAAGAATGCATAAACATATCCTTCTTGAAATTACAATAACCATAAAGAGTCGTTTCTCACCCAAGCCATGCTCCCAGCAGTAACACTGGGCTAGCTTAAGCGACAGCTTGCTTAATGACACCCAATAATTCATCTAGGGCAAAGCAATAATAAGCCATTACTTTAAACTAAAATTCTATTATTTACTTGGATGTGGTCAAAATACTAATTTCACATTACACGACACGTTTCACATTACCCACACCAGTTTTAACTTGTACCCTTTGCAAATATGAATGGAAAAATCATTTTAACGCTTGTAGTATACGACCCAACTAAAAAAGGTTAAAAACACAAACTGCACCAAGTAACACTTCCTCGGCTTTTTTTTTAAGACCAGTTTATGCTTAACCCAGAGCACGGTTCAGACAACACCCACACAAGATGTCTCATTAGCTTAGGAGCCATCGTCAGGCAGCAAGTAAACACCACAAAGCTTGGCTGCTCTTTCACCTCGTGAACTGCATTTCCAAAAGAGTTCTCCACATTTAAAAAAGAAATTGTGCCACCTCGGTGCTCTGGACCGCAGCCTCTCGAGCAGAGGTTTGCCACGTGCTGGCACTTGAACCCTGTACAAACCTTCATGATGGCTGGCAGAGACGAACACGAACCAGCCCCTGTGCCTGGGATCCTGTCCCTCTGGAGACCCAGATACGGTGATGCACAAAATCAGCTGCTCAAGAACCAGGTACAAGGACCACGCCAGGCAGGTACAAGATTACGATGCTTTACCACCATCCAGTCACCTTGGGCTTCCCAACTCCAAAAAAATGGCATTTAATAAGTGCTTCTGAAAAGTAAGCTCTCACTGACAACTCCTCCAGATATTTTTATTGACCATAAAGATCCAGTCTATTTCTGAACTCCTGATAAATTCCTGACCTTGCCAGTTTTCTGATGGAAATGAATCTCATTGCTTTTTCCATTGCTTGAAAAATGTATTTTCTTTTATCAGTTTTTAATTTGCCACCTTTCAGCTTCATTGAACACCTTTGTTCTTGTGTTGCACAGACAAGAAAAACAACAGCTCCCAAACAACTTCTCTAAACCATTCATTCATTAGACTGCGCTTTCAACTTGTCACCTCCTATTCAACTACTTTTTAAGGTAAACAAGTCCGATCTTCAGAGTTTTTCCAGCATAACTGCTTTCCAAGCCTTTTACAGTCTCATCACCCGTTTCTGACTGCTGCTCTCATTCTGCATCCTCAGCTGAAGGGGATTGATGAGGATTAAAGGAAGAGAAACAGTGAAGATGCACCTCAAGACACTGGTTCCTTCCCCACCTGTACCAGTACAGGTACACCCAGTCTCAGCTCCTGGCTGGCCAAAGAGCTCATGATCCCAGCACCTCCTGCCCGTCAAACTCCTGCACAGACCCCACTCCAACTGCACAGGTTGGCAAACGCCTACTTCAGAGGGCTCAGCCCATCCTCAGAGAAGCAGGACAAGATGCTCTCCCAGAAGCTGCTGAGACAGGGGATGGCAAAAGCCCAGGGATTTGCAGTTTGGGAATGCAGCAGACAAAAACCTCCTCACTCACACCCAGCAGAGAAGAGAAATAAGATAAAAGGACGCGTAAAGGTCCCTTCCAGCCCAACACGTTCTAGGATTCCATGTCTACGCATAAGAACCAACCTCCAGCCCCTGTGACAACAGCCCACATTTCCTCAAATTTTAAACATTTCAGAAATGAAGCTATTACCCTAAAACAGCCTACAAGCCAGCAGACCTAATATTAATATTAGCTGCCATTGGGTGAACACCTTCCTCTTGCAGTGCCACCAGAGCCCCGGTTAATGCACACAGACAGAACGACGTTGCTTTCTTTGTTCTCCTTCCGCTGCCTCTGCGATATTAAGTCAACAAAACCTTTCCTCAAAACTGCACCAACACCAAGAACGTTATGCTCAAACCATTAGACAAAACGTGAGGCACTGAAGTCATGCTTCAGTAAAAGACAAGTGGAAAAATCAGTTTAGCAGGAGAAACATGACTGAGGAAATATATTCATCATATACCTCTGAAAGAGAATGATGATTAGATGTATAAACCCAAAACATTCAACAGCCTTTTAATTAATACTTGACCACGAAATTATGCACACTCCTATGTATTTACATCTTATTTTCAACAAAAGCACATAGCAACAAAGAGCAGAACCACAGTATCAAAAAAGCTACTTTGTGGCCAACTAAAACCATTACTTTGCTTTCATACTAATGACCTACCACACATTACAGAACAAAATGGCCTATCGGTTTTTCTCCTTCCAGGCACAACTTCAAAGCAAGCAGAGCATGGTATAATCACAGAAAGGACTGTCGACAGAAAAGAGCAGTGACAGAGGGAAGAAGTCTCTCCCTGCCACGTAACATCACAGAGGAGCTGACAGTTAATGATGAAAACGAACTCCTGCTTCCATACCACAACACAACCACGACGCAGAACTTTCCAGATAACCTGGAGACACTGATGTTGAAATTCAGCCCTTCCTAAGTTCCACATCCCAGAGAGACAGCCCAAAGGACAGTTAATCCACCACAGGCAGACTTACAGAATTTTTAATTTGCAATCAAGTAAATCCTGGAGAAGACAAAAAGGTGACAGCAAACCAACCTGCAGAACAATATTTTAGCATGCAACAACTGTCACTAAGTTTGTCCCATCTCTGGGAAAAAAGTCCTTTTAGGCATTGGGAAATACCATCAGAGCCATCTTTATTGTTATTCTAACTTTAAAAAAAGCTTAAAATGAAGTCACATATCTGTTGCTTTATTTGGTTCTGCTTCCATTTGTGAAATACTATTTTATTATTTAATAGAGTGCCTTTGGTAAATTGTAAATTTGGTGCCCTTTGTAAATTGTGATTGACAATAAAACTGCCCAGTACTTTCCTAACTTACTAGAATCTTTCTCAAATACAGCTTTATCTTCCCAACAAATACAGTTTATTTTCAGAAACAGACAGGCTCAGTCTTGCACAACAGTTGAGGCTTGAAAGCTGCTCTGGAGATCGTCTGTCCCAACCTCCTCAGCTCACCTGGATCCTCCTATCTCCAGGAGTGGACTCCATGGTTTCTTCTGAGCTGGTTCATGAACAGATCAAACTCTTTCTTTCCTGAAGTCCAGGACTGCGATCCTGCTGTTTGCCTTGTTCCCTTCTCTCAGGAGTCATTTTAAATTCCTTTAACAGCATCCTTAGCATCCATCTTAGGTTGTTCAAAAAACCACCCGCAATCAACATAAAATCACTTGATAGCACAAGCACAAAAAAGGCTCGTTTGGAGACGAAGGGAAGACAAAAGGTATCAAGTACAAATCACGCAGCCAGAATTTATGACCACTTCACAATCTCTCTCCTCAACTTATTTCAAAAAGCTGTTCCTACTTCACTTGCAGTATTATTTTTCAGACTTGTCCCTATTATTTCACCTCCAATAACAACACACAAAAAGCAACAAGTGACAAGTTTCTGTCTCTGTTTTCCCGTGCACATGAAGGATGCTAAATGCACCCACAAACAAAATCAACAACCAAGGCTACGCCAAAGACTTCCTGTGCAAAACACCTGCCTCAGGTCCATGGAAAAGGAGTGCAAATTTTACAGCATACGTCAAATCTTTTCTACTTTTTCCCCTCAATCAAATTAGTTACTAATGAAACAGTTTGTGATTAATACTCACTTAAGTCAAGAAGTAAATTGGGGAAAAAAGCTATTAGTAGAACATGAGCAAATCAGATTGGCTCCAGATATACATAATAACATGCGTATATGTGAAGCAAATACTGTTGCTGTATTTCAATTTCTGAACACACTCTGTATTAGATCATCACATAATATCCTCTAGTGGCATCTCTGAAACACGATGCAGAAGGTACAAGCAGTTGATGTACCTGCAAAATACAGATGTACCTGCTAAAGATTTTAACAAGTCTCACTAAGGCTTGTATCTCACTGACCACAGACACAGAGCTCCAACAGAGAGCTCCTTTCAGAGAAATATTGATCCCATCCACCTCAGGTTCGCTTGCTGAGACCAGGCTGGCTCACAGGCTCTGTCATTTGGATTTTCCCCTTGGTCCACAGCAGGAGGACACCGAGGAGCCGTGATCATGGAGGGAGGAGAGGGCAAAGCACAGTCCATCAGTCCTGTCTGTCCTCTGAGCTGCTGGGGCAGAGCCTTGGGAGAGTGAACAGAACAGAAAAGATCTGCAAGAAATGATCTCCTAAGCCTATAAGCACAATATTAACCAAAAATTTATTACCTTTTCCTCTAGAGCTGTCTTTTACATATTTGAAGATATGTTTCTCTGCAGTACTCGCTAGTGTAATTCTTCACTCTTCCCTCCTACTTCTATCATTTCACTAGATGGTTAATAAATATCCATTCATCTCCAGAAACTGAGAGGAACCACAGCAGTGTCTCTCACACAGTTACCCAGACCTGACTGGAAGGAGAGCCAGCAATGAGCGTGATGGGATTAAGGACAAGAAATCACTTTGTAATTGAAAACTCAGCACCATCCACCATGAAGGAAAATTCAGGAGACTCGCAGAGCCATACTAAAAATCAAAGCTGAGAAGAAATGTCTGTAGTCTAATACTGGCTCAGGCCCCAAATTTTATTAATATTCTGTACTTGCACATCCCATAGATTACCCCATAGACCTCATTTTAACGCTGATCCCTAGAAGCTTTGAATTTAAAACCAAACATGGTACTAACCCAAAACTCCTTCTCATCAAGCCAGCAGCAAAGATTGTATAAAGACCTGTTTCTCTAGGGGACACAGAATGGAAACTGTAATTGTATTTAGGTTTTGGAAAATACTGTCAGCTCAGCATATATGAGGAGGAAGACATGAAAAGAATAAATAGCTTGAAAACTAGGGAGCTCTGAAGTTTTCTTCTAAAAGAAAAAAAAATCACACACAATTTTAAAAACACAGAAGCAAAGAAATAAATTAATCTCCATCTGAAGTTCGTGTGCTTCTAAAAGAAAGTACCTATTCAAACGTCTTTTTCTTTATCAACAGCTTAACGCGATAAACAAAACCCCAGCAGTATAACAAATGGACTTTTCAGAGAGAGCCTCCTCCTGCGGTACCAAACAGCCGCTCACTCGCTGCATCGCACGCACCGCTCTCACACCAGCTCTCTAATGGGCTTTCTGAGAAGGGAAACTCTAATATTCGATACCACTCTTATTAGCTCAGATCAGAGGGTGTGCTGTTAAACCCCGCAGGTACCGCACTCTGCAGAGGCTGCTCTCTTTATTTCACAAATCATATGTAATTGCCTCTTTAATATCAGGCATTGAATTGAATTGAACACTATAATTCATCTCTAAATCCAACATTCGTGCACTTCAGACATATATATTTCATACTTATAGAATACTTTTCACAATACAAAATACCTCAAAAAAGCTTAGAATTGAAGTTATTAGACAATTTAACCCACTGATAAAAACAGCAAAGAGAAAAGCAAAGCTGCCCTGCCCCTGCTCCAAACAGCAATTTCTTTTTCACCAGCCACATGAAGAAACAGCAGGTCTCTGAGGCGGTTTTAAATCCTTACGTTTGAATGAACGGCGTGTGATTGATACGGCTGTTATTTGTAACACCAGAGGAGTGCGTTATAAATATCTGGGAGGTATTTATAAGCGTTGCGTTGTTTCGCACACCAGCGTAGCCCACAAGGCACAGCACTTCCTGACTGCGAGGAAAGTTTCTCAGTAACGTTTGCACAAGCTGAGGCATGTGGATGATCTCTCCCAGCGATCGCTGGAGACCAGCAGAAACCCCAGCACCGGGACAGGCACCCCCCTCTGCGGGCATCACACGGGCTCAGTGAGGGCAAAGGGGTGAGAACCTCACAGGGGCTGTTGGAGATGGGAAACAAACATGAGCTGGGCTTACTTCTTACTTACTTATTTACTTCTGTACTCAATGTTGAAATTGCTGTGGTCTCTGCTGTGTCTTACGAGAACATTTTAAAGAGCCACAAGGCTGCTGCCCAGGAAGTGACAGCCCGTCTTTACCCTGGGCAGGTAAAGCAATCATTAAGCACTGGCTCGGTGTGGACCTGCAGCTCGCTGCAAGGGGAGGACAGTTAACCATCACTAACGCTTACTTTCATGCCGCTCTCCTGCAAAGCTTGCTAATGGTCTGGCATGCTAACAGATATCCAGGAATATTTTTTTTACTTTCTTCCCATCTTCAGTCTTACCTATGTTAAAACTGATTTAATTACTGCTATATCATCTCCAACAACGTACACCAAGTCTAGCCTCAAATTTCTTCAAGACGTATGATTTTATTTCTTAGTTTCTCCTGATTTTTCACTTATGGTGGGAATAGTTAAACTGCAACTCTCCAATTTGCTTTTTAAATGGAAAAGATTACTGCCAAGAGGTGCGAGTTTCATATTTCCCTGTCACTTACAGATGGCATTAGTCTCTTCCTTGTTCCTACTGAAACAATGCTGTCTCCGGGCACGTCAACTTTTAAAAGTTAAACACAATTGAAATTCTCACCATGCAGCTCACAGAGAAAGATACCTGCACGTTATAATTGATTCCTCTTCTGATCTCACCGGTTAACAAGAATAATTGAATTTGGTACCCTTTTTAACACATTCACATATTCACATTACAGTTTCACATTAAACATCCTCCCTGCTTTTGTCCTTTTCAAAATCTTTTATCTTTTGTTTGCGAATCTAGCACACGCAAGAGACTCTCCAGTATGGGGAAAACTGGAGCAGAGACAATTAAGACAGGAAAGAAGCAGGAGGAAAAATGCAATATAACATATGCAAAGGCAGATGTCTTATGAGGACACCGCTACAGGTAACTTGTCCATGGAACTCTTCCACTTAGAGGTACAGAAGTGTAGGGCTACCTTTAGGTGTTTATGCTGCACTTTCTAGCAGACAATCTTAAAAGCATCCGATTGTGGAAATTGAGCATCACCACCTGCATTGTCTAGAAGAGGAAACCGATGCCCCGCAAGATGAAGTGGTTGGGGTCATTCAGCAGCTTAGAAGAAATGCGCTAAAACACAGACCCCTCGCAAGTCTCTGGGGATCTGCCCAGGGATCTGGTCACTCGTATCAAAACCAAAAAATACGTTTATCCGCTACGCACCAGCTCTGTTTAGGAAAGGATAACCACCACATCAGCCGTTGTACAGCCACTTCTGAGATGCTGCCTTTACTGAAGTCACACCAAAGAAAGGCAAAACCCAAAAGAAACGGTAAAAGAAAGTAGAGATGTTAACAAATATGAACACTCCCAGAGCGCTCCCATTACACATGCTCCAAATTCCTTACATGTCAAAGTCACGAAGGTCTAATTCCTTTGTAACTATTTTTGCAGAAGAAATGATCAGTACCTACTGGAATCAAGCAAAGTATGGCTTTGAACTGTAGGAATAAAAGAGGAAAAATGAAGGCGCTGCTTTGTGGCACAGCAAGGAGATCACTCCTCTGGAGATGGAGAGCCACGGTTCCACCTGTAGCCACTGATGCTTTGTCCTGTCCCTCGGATGAGCACAAGAACTCACACAAAGAACCCATTCACAAGCAGAAGCCTCCTCACTTTCTTCTAGAAAGAGCTTTCTGCTGATTTAGCTTCAGAAAGTTCATTTGCAAACATGTTCTGAGCAAAGAAAATGACCGAAGCATTTAGTTTGGGAAGGGGAGAAGAGGACAGAAACCATCCCTTTCACAGTCACAAGTTGGATAGATTTAGCTATGCTGCAGAACAGGCTGCTTGTCAAGCAGAACAGCACGAGTTTTAGGTCACAAACCCAGAAATGACTTCCAGCAGCACAAAGTCAAAGACTTCCCTGTAACCTGCACCTCACACGTAGGGGAGGAAAGAAACCACTCCTGATCTCACAGCCATAAAAAAGCCAAGCCGTCCTTCAGCACAACTGAACACAGCTACATTTGCAGGCTAAACTCATGAAGCTGCTGAATTTATATGCAGCAACAGAAGCATGTAAGGATCAAACAAAATTAATTCTGTCTAATAACAAATTAATTGTCCATGCCAACCTCTAATGTCTCCATCATCAAATGAATTTCCATGTTATTTACCTACCACAACTTCCCCTGGGGAAGAAGAAAGACAGCCGCTTCGATTAAAGAACGAAACAGAAGAGCCCCTAGACAAAGGATCTTTTCATTTCCTAAATGATTGCCCTACTCCAATACGTCTTATGAGAAATAATGTGGGGTTTTTTCCCTCTTTTAACAAAACCAAGATACAAACGGCCTGACTTGATGCTGCTATTTTGTTGTCTCAGAACTGAATGCAACAACTTCTAGTGGTAAGGAGAGATAGGCTTATGTAGAAATAATGTTCCCATTATACAAAAAATAAATTGTCAACAGACCTAAGAAAGTGTATTTTTCTCATTTTATATTCTTTGAGGCATGGATCATTGTAGCCCTCATCTTATTTATTGACAAGAGGAAAGGCATATAAGATGACAACAACAAAACCCACTTTACGGTAAAACTAGGCTATAAATTCTTTCAAAAGACCAGAAAAGTGACACATGCTGCCAGATCCCCACAGCTCTTATTTTACAATCTTATTTTAATGCCTCTAAAGCATACAGAATCACCTGGAGTTTGACCGCACCAAAGCATACATCTCAAAATCATCAACTAATGGACGAGTTTTTCTGGGAGATAAAAGGAAGCTTTCTCAACAGCAACGTCAACACTCCATCCCATTTAAAAACTCTACTTCTGTGCCTAAGGACCGCCCAAGCTCAGGGAACTGGCTCCTAACAAAGAGCTGATCCATGTAATCCTGGAGAAGTGCTGGGACAAGGCAAAAGAAGACAGTGGTCCCAGAAGATCCAGAGAAACTCAGGTCTTTGAAGAACAGCTCAATATTTCTGATCAGGCAAGCAGTAGGAAAAGATACAAGAGATCTCTTATTTAGATAGAGGTCGAAGTGCTTCATCACACAACTTAAAAGGTTATGATGCTTGCAGAGTTGTCATGGGACAATCTCCCAGTAACATCTTTCCATTGCACTGGGATATCATCACTGCCAAGCCAGCAGCAGGACTGTACACTGTGTTTGAACTTGCCAGACTCACTGGTCAGGAGTTGTTCTACCAAAATCCCAACCTGAACATCCTTGCAGCTACAGAGGAGAGCAAAAACTTGGGCAGAACAAAACTACTGGGCATGACTTGGAAGAAATCTTACAAAAATGAGCATGATCTACCAAACAGGGATTTCATTTATCCTAGCTGCAATGTTTTTCTACACAGAGAAGATCAGGAGCAACAGATTCACTCTTTCAAAGCAGAAACAAAACAACTTTTAGTTAAGAAATAAAGCAGATGGCCCATGTAGATTAAAGAATAGGTACACCGCACTGCAACAGCACACTGCTGCGCGCAAATCCCACAGTAATTACAGCAGCAGCGTCACTTCACTAATGATGCTATGCCTGTCAACTGGGACAAATTAACACAAAGACACACATGCTGGTGGCTTGCAGCCCAAGGGGAGGTGAATACAATGGAGAGACAGACATTTACAGGTATCACAACAGACTAAATGCCGCAAGGTACAGGCAAGCAATATGCAGCCCCAACCAAAAAGGAACATGGGAGAGGATGTGTTCCTCATCTGTCCTAGATGTGTATGAAAATTGATGGACTGTGCAATGGATCTTTCTCATCCCACTTGTATTCCAGCATCTTTACTGAGAGTCCACTTTCCACTAACTCCACTTTCCGCTCACTTCTGCACAGGCTGCAGATAAGCATCATCCTCACTGGGACACGTCCTCGGTCATGATAAACCAGCATCACCCATGGGTTACTGTGGTCCCAGTGTGAACTTCCACAAAGCAAAGCTGTATCAAACTGTATCATCTGCAATGACACTACACTTCCAAACACCACGAACTACCAGAGCAGTTATTCTATGGCGTTACGGCTCACGAACGATGCTGTTACACAATGTGAGCCCAATACAGGGTAAAACAAACAAACAAACAAAAGCCATATCAGACAAAACCATGAATTGAACCAGTCCCTGACGTAAGCAATGCGGCACTACATCATAGCTGAAGAAGTGTGGCAGCTAAAGCGCCACTGCCAATGACTTCAGGCTGTTAAGGCTGTTGGTAGTGGCTCATTTTCTTGGACCTCTGGGGATAGAGGTGCGGTTTGTAGTGTGGCTTATTGGATGTTACTGATGCTGACTATTTCTGGGCTTCAAGATTTGGCAGGCAGTAAGAGTCTCCTGGTCTGGACCAGTGGAGAGCAATTCAATATTATTTTGTACTTTGGATGATTTTAAGCTAATGAAGGTCCTATTCTTTTTTATAACTCCCCATGCAAATGTTAATTTTTAATAAACTTTGCCCAAGTAGGATTTAAAGCTTATCTCACAAGACATATTTAGAGCAGTGCCATGGTGAAGTAATTCTGGGAAAAAAATATGTACAGCTGAAAATAGGATATTTCTGCATGCTTGCTTCAAAGTCTACCAAGAGTTTTGCGCACAGGCTGTCTTGTCGTCAGACTAGTCACTGCACAGGACTGGAATTATTAATTAACACTCAAAACCTGTGCCTCTCAGGCGTGCCGCAGCTGAACTTCGTTGTCACCGTCAGTTCTGCACTCCGCATCAGTGATGCAGGAAGGCTGAGGTGGTGGAGAGGGTGGGAAGAGCAGACAGATTGGGTTTAAACTTCACAGAGCTGGAAAGGTTGATTTGATGCTAACAGGCAGCATGCTGGCTGAGCAAGAGGCTTTGGTATCATCGGTCCTTCTCTGGTGATGGGGATGGGAGCTGCTGTGGTGAAAAACATGTGGAGGCTGCAGCATCTTGTGGGCTATCACAGGACATGCTGCCAAATAATCAGGAAAGAGAAATGCTGTGCTTGGCTAGGATCAACTGAAGTTGCTGCTGGACAACATAGGGCTTGTTACATATCTGTGCTCAAGACCTTATAATTAATTCAAAACAATTAAGCTTAATTATGTGAATGGCAGAAAGAATACTACGTATTGTTTTCAAAACCTGTTGAACAGTCTCTGCAAATCTATAACCCCTGCGGCCTTGTGTTTTAGTCCATCAGAAGCTAATTATGGGAGAGAGAGTTTCAAAATGTTTTAAGAGCTATCACATATCCAGGGGTCATTTGTGCTGAAGACAGGAAAACACATTAATGGGAGAGGTGCTGTGAGCACCTGAGCTTCCTTTGCAACGTTCACAGATGCAAGGACAGAACTTATAACCTCTCTTTCCTATCATCAGAGCCATTCAGAAAGCTACCACTATTGTCAGCAATTGCATTCAAGCAGCACAGAGAAGTTTCCATAAGGGAAGAAAAAAAGCTGGAGCGATCTCTCAAGCATCAGGATTTACCTTGTATTGCACAGCTTGCTTACCA
>NW_010178049.1:54863-66911 GCF_000695765.1 Mesitornis unicolor | reverse complement strand
CAGCAGGAAATGAATCCTTGGACTTCGGAAAATCATCCTTTCCTGCGCACAGGTCATCCACAGATGGTAGCATATAGAAAATGCTCCTTCTGAAATACCCGTGTTGTTTACTGCTCTAGGTTGCTTCTTTGCTTCCTATCTTGAGGGACACCCAAAAAACCCCTAATTTCTGTATTAGGAGTCTTGTCATGCTGCATGGTTTGCTCTACTTCAGTTCCAGAAATTAAACTAACATAAAATTTTAATTATAAAAAAGCCAATGTACTGACAGAAATTTTTTTCCACATTATTCGAAACTTCTTTTCATCTGTATCTGTAAAAATCACCTTCTGCTCCCAATATCCACATACATCACCAAGAACCAGAAAGTCTGAAGGAAAGGATGCAGAATGAAGGGTCTGTGACCCATAAATCAGAGATATACCATCACTGGAGAATTTCAGTTCTCAAACATGATTTATGCTCTTCTCCCAGCGGCAAAGCAACTGTTGCTTTGCAACTAAATATCCCAGAGAGAGCTATATATTTACAGGTCCTGGAAAAGGGCTATTGCAGAAAGCAGCAAAATATGCATGCAATACCTGAAAAACTTTCTTCTCATTTCTTTTCCAGTAAATTGCATTGTCTGTGGAAAAATGTTCAACCTTAACTATTCATCACCACTGAAAACACATCTGTTCTCAAGCACAGGTAACCTAATAAACAACTGCCTCTTTTTGTCTGAAGCGGTCTGGACTGGGTTTCTAATTTTTCTCATTCATTTTTTTCCACATTTTTGCATTTTTAATTTGAGTAAAATCTCTCCAATGTTTTAGAGAAAAATGGCAATAGACTGTTGAAAAGTTAAATTTTTCTATAAAAAAAATAAAGCTCTACTAGACATGACTGAAGTCTGAGCCTTTGTATGAGCTTGGACCCCAGAAAGAATGAACACTTATAGACACCAAAGAAATGAGTTTACTGTTTATATTTCATTGTCAGGTTTTAAACCTTCCCATCTCCTCACATCCATGGCCGATCACAGCACAGCTGCTCGTCCTGCTGATGTTTCTCCCCAGCACCCATCCGCTCTGACAGTCCAGAGGCTGCAGCGGGTGGGGAATGTGAAAGACACTGACAGGAAAAATGTAGGTATTTAACAGGAGATACCTATGAAGGATGTGTCTCCGAAGGCTGAGAGTTCACTCCTTTTTGAAAAAAACCAGCTTCTTTTAAGATTTCTAAGAGTGGATACTGCAAATATTTTGAAAGTCTTGGCCAAAGGCCAAAGTTTCTACCCCGCTTCTCTCTCCTCTTTGCAGCCACTCAGAAAATTACTTTGATTTTTTCAAGCACCATCCATCCCAATCAAGCCCGACAGAGCTGATCTCCTAATCCCTGCTTGGAGAGCACTTCTGCACTGTGTGACCTTACGAATCTGGGGGTGACTAGACCCAGCTCTAAGCCTGGTGACGAGACCTACCCCCAAGGGGCTATCATTGCTCCCCTCCCAGCAGTAGCTCCAAAGTGAATTATTTAGTAAGACAGAGTGTACCGCATGATGTGGCTCCAACACAGCCTCAAAATAGACCATGTGTTTTGACTGAATGAAGAAACCATTTGTTAGACAGCAAAAAAGATCTGGATCTCTTTCTATAACAGTGTACACAGAAAAAATTGCCCTTCGAGCATGTGGCAGGATACAATTAAAGAATTTCACATGATATACAAAATAAAAACCTCCCTCATACAAAGCACAACATAGATGAAAGGGAAAAAAAGTGCCTATGTTATCCATAGATACACACAATTGCATCACTGTCAGCAAGAGCCTCTCTGGTTTTATTAATGTTTTGATATTTGCCCAACGCCAACACTGCACACACAAAAATCAAGAATCTTATCACTTGTGCAAGAGAGAGGAGCTTTACAAATTAAAATCCTATTTATGTTCTTTAGGCATCAGTTCTTATTTCCATTTGTCAGAGCTCCTGAAAGCAGCACTGTGCTGGCCCTGCCAGGGACCATACAAGTTATCTGCTCCACGCGTGGCTCCTTTCCCTTTGACTACCACACATACATCTCCCACCTTTAATAAATTCTGAGTGCTCAGCATCTATTTCTGCTGGCAACCATATCACATTCCCCCCCCGTGCTCAGCAATAGGATTGAGTCAGCAGAGATACTGAGACAATATTGGTTTCCTCTGCTGTGAGGAACCAAGTACAACATGTTGCGCTCTGAATTATTCAGACCTCCAAGGCCTGGGTAAGACGCCTTTAGCAACATCGAGACACAGGGGACAGCGTTTTCCCTGGTGTAGCTCAGATGACGTTAGCAGAACCACAACAGGGAGAAACTCAGCCTTAGGCTTCTTGCATTGCAGCATTTCATCTTGGTCAGCCCCACCAGGCTCGCTAAGGAGAGGATTTGGAATATCAAGTACAAGAAAAAACCTCAAACACCAAAATCCCAGGGCACCTCTCGCCTGACATCCCTTTCACAGCATCTGTTTAGAAAGCTGCGCTGGAAGTGGTAAGCATGCAGGGGATGGCTTGTGGCTTTTCAGCGTGGCTGACCTTCTTCCCTGCCTGCCCACAGCCGAGCCTCCTAAAGGTATTTCCCTCTCTCTTATCTTTAACTCTTTCACAAAATGTCACATTGATTTTCAAGGCCAAAGAACAGCCATCTGACATCTTAAGAGTAAGGCCATCATGTTTTCCACTAGGAAAACCACAAAAGACTAAAGTGGGGAAAAAGACTAACGTCAAATAGACGTTTCACAAAGGTCACACGAAACACAGGGACTCTGGCCTTGGCGGCAGCCCATGGTACGAGCATGGCTTGTTTTGCTATGCCAGTCACTTCCTATTTCACTTGCACATCGGGGAACAAAATGCTGCAGGAAACAAATGCGACTTTGACTGCCCTTGGTCCTTAGAAGTTTAATTACCTTCAGTACCCTCCAACTATCTGGACTGCCTTCAGCAGCTGAAAAAACGCTTTACCTATCCTCAGTGATACAGATGGTTTTGATAGCTTTGTTTAAAAACGCAGACAGCAAAGCTTCCCATTTTCCAAAAGCATTAAACTCCCTCTTGAAATGTAACCTGGGATCAATTTTATTTCATCTGTTATGTAGTAGCTTTAATAAAGTGTTAAAATAGAAGGTATTGACAAACTATAAGAGAAAATAATCCTCTGAAATAATGTGAAAATGGAATGGGCAAATTATAACACAACTGGTGCAGAAAACTGCTATATCCACTCTTGGTTTGCTTACACGAGCACCTACTCTGCTTAATCTTCCCAAGAGGAGGCAACAGCAGACACCAGTCCTCACAGTTTCTGCTCCTGGGTTTGTACTCCGAGTAAAACTACTCACTACTTCTGCAGAGAAGAAGTTTCCTCTTTAGAACAAGGCAGACAAAAAACCCCCTTAAATTTGCCTATTTATAAAACTGCTTATGTAAAGATACTATAGTGAATGAAGTATTAAATTATGCAGTGTGAGATGTAATAGAGAGAATTATATTCAGTAAGATCACACACTACTGAAAATATGCAAAAAGCAGTGCTGCCGACTTTCAGTTGTCAAGCCACACACACACACACACACATACACATACACATACACATATATATATATTTTGCTCATCTCATTATTTCCTACTGTTTCCGTGTGTGATGATGTGCCCAATGCTGACACTTCTCCTATTCTCCCTGGCAGACCCTACATTAGCATGTAAATAGCTGGCAGATAGAAGGAAATGAAAGCAAGGAAGAGCTCTTTAATTAACTTTAATCCTCCGAAAATCCATACAGCAATCTGTTCTGACAGTTTTCTACACGGGATCTTCTTAGGAGGTCCCCAAGTGCTGCCTGTGGATCAGTGCCAGGCTAGAGCGAGGAGAAAGAATGAACAAACCAATTTTGGAGACAATATTTAGACATCTTTCTGCTATTAAACGATGACTGGTGAGTGCCATCTGGCATTACCAGAGCTGTCATTAGTCCGGCTCTGGATGGGAAACAAAGAGGTGCCATAAGCAAGACGATGGCACATTCACACCCGTGTGACAGCCAGGCCCCCATGCCAGGGGTAAGCGTGCCAGAGCGCGCACACACAGATACACGTACAGACAGCGAGCAGCCTTCTTTAGCTCCCAATACTCCATATTCTATACATCTCTGCCCTCTGGCCCACGTTTCCTCAGCTGTAGTAAACACAAAATCCTCAAGATTGAAGAGGAAAGCAATTTTGGTGTTAGAAAACTTGATGAAACAGCTCTATAGTAGTACACAGTCCTTCAAATCTCGAACGGCAAAACGGTTGGCAGACTCCAAGGGAGTAAGCTGAAATCATTCCTCAATGACTGACATTTTCCAAATGTGCCAAGTGTTATTCATAACCTTCTATTGCAGGAAATCTCAAACAAATTTTAGCAGGGGGGGAACCTAAGGATAAATGGAAGGAGATGCACTGCTGCAGCCTTTGGCACCACAAGATTGTCAAATAACTCTTACCTAGCAGGTCAGATTTAGCTCTGGAAGTGGTGCCCTGCCGGCTGATGGGAGCCGGTACAAATCTCACGGAAAGGTCACCGGTTCCAGCCGTGCCTTGGAGTGACCACTTGGAGGCCACTTACGGCTCAGAGAGCTGCCCTGTACAATTCCTCCAACGCTCAACAAAATTGAGTTCCCTGCAGGGTGACGGGGAGCAGCTTAAGAGCAGGCACCAGCCAGAAACGTGAGGAGTCGGCTCTCGGTCTCCTGGGGGTTTTTTGGAGCTGAAGGAGGGAACAGCAGAACTCCCGAGTGCCCGACAGGTAAATAGAGGAGAGGAGAAAGAAGAGCCTGGGGAGTGTGGGAGGGAATGACATTAGCAGTGTGCTCCCTTGCTAAGACTTCAAAACCCATGCAAAATAAATAGGCAGTGGCGCAGAGGTAAGAACCCTGAAAATCTACCTGATGAGGTGATATAAAAGGCAAGTAAGGCTGGAAAAAAAAAGGACAAAGTAGAAGGGATGCATCTTTAAGGCAAATCTCTATCTTTTGTAATGTTAAGTGACTGTCAGAGATCAAAGATCTACCAAGAGGGTCAAAGGTATAAATTTCTACCTGCCACACTCAGGTTCCCTCCATCCTTTTCAGGCTCGATTTCCACAATATCTACAAAGCTGTTTTAACAAATTTAAATAATGCAGAAGGTAAATACAAAACGGTATCTCATCAAGTCGCCTATTCCCAGAGGATTCAAAGAATAAAAACAAAGGAAGAAGAAAAAGGTCCCTTCACCACAGACATACCATCAAGCAAAGAAAATTTGTCAGACAGCATCAGCCTATGGCCATGTACAGATCTGCTGCCCTGAGCCCATCAACTAGTTCACCCTTTCCTATAATTTCATGTTCTCCTGCCAGTTGAACCACGCTAAGTGAAAAGACCGTATGTCATGAAAATCTCCCCTCCTAATTTTTTTAATGCTGTAGTATCAAGAGCAGACATTTCACTTTATTCATCACACCAGACTGCAGTGCTAGAAGATACAGAAAATATCCAGCATGGCAACTTCAAAAACTTGGTGACTGATAATGCTCAGAAGAATGAATGCTTCTATGAATATGTAAGCATGAATTTCAATAAAATGACCTTTAACACAACAGATTCCAGTTGAAGTAAGAAGGAAATCTCTACTGACACATAAATTACTAAAGATGAAGGTGTTCCTTCTAAGATTTACCTTACACGGAATAGTCCTTATACATACTGATCACTAATCCTCTTTAAACTGTGCACTGGTTCCTGCAGCTCTGAGAAGTCATGTTCTAATCTGATCTACATTTTCTAGTGGAGAGAAACACCATTAAAAGTGCACTTAACAGCTATGAAGACAAATAAAAGATAAAACTGGAATATGTTCTTAAAAACATTACAATCACATCCATGGTTAGCTAAAAGATTGCACTTTGGCCATCTGGTAAGAATACCTGGTACTGATAACAGCTAAATTATGGCCTCCCAGCTTATGTGCCATCTGATTGCTACTTTTTAAATAAGTATGTAACCATCAACCAGACAGTTTCTTTTAAAAAATAACATAAAATGAAATAAAATAAAAATAAAATAAAATAAAATAAAATAAAATAACATTTTAAAAAGTAATACCCCAGATAAGGTATAACAGATTTGAAATCTCAATGCGATCATAGAAAGCAGGAGTACCAAGCTCTGCATACTGCCCACAGGTGCACATTTCAGCAGACTGACTCATCCTCAAGACAGACCGGAGTGACAGTGACTGGGATGCAGTTATACTTTTCTTTGCCTGGGAATACAGTGATTTGTTTACTCATTGCAGCAGCATTAAATCTCTTGGGATATTCAGACACTCGTACAGGGAGAAAACAATGAACGTTTCAGAAATTGCTAGTTGCAATACATGAACTTGCAAGAGTATCTCAAATCTTTATCAAAATGTGAAACAAAACAAACCTACGGATCTCCAAAGATATGGGGGTTTATTTACATTACCGGTTTCATAAAGATGAAAATAAGGACGAAAATCAAAACACAGAAAGTGGTGATGCTTACACAAAGCGAGGAAAGGTCATGTAAATGTAAACATCATGGAGAATTTCAAGCAAATAAAACACCCAGCAATAATAATCATTTACATTTTAAAGGTAGACAAATTGCAACACAACGAAAACTTAAAACCCCAAAACAAACTGAGATGGACAGCTGTGTATACAGGGCAATTTTTGAGTCTTTCAGAAGTCAGAAGCAGGAGTGACTGCAGCTGCACTCTGACTCCGACCCAGCAAGGATACAGGCTCTGAAAAGCATTACCACAGCTCTGCTGCTGGATTTTAACCAGAGAACTGTGACAGAGGCAGCTAAGCGGTTCCTGAAATTAAACTGCATTAAGGGGAAGATATAATAATAATAATCTCAAAGGTGGATATTCATCCAAGACCAAAATAACAAAGGTGTTAACAGACAAAAGGAATAAAATGATTTATCATTAAAAATGGCTATTGTATTGGAAATACTAGACAGCAGTCATTCTCCTATCTGTTTTGAAAGAGGAGATAAGGTTGTTCTGGGAAATTAGAGTCATTGGCAAGGAAGTTTCACCCGAACATTAAGAAAATTAGTTGAGAAGAGTCCAAATTACAAAGTATCATTTTTAGTTGAGTATAACAAGATAAAACAGAGATAGATAAGCATAAGCTTTTGTCAAAGTAATTTAAACCGAACTAGTTAGCAATTCATTGCGAGAACTCACAGGAGAGCGAACTGGTGAATGCAGGGTTTTGAAAGTCTATATAAACGACCGAGCAACCCTCAGTTTTAATCATTATGTGAGAGTCAAATACCTGTCGGTAAAAGCTGGCTAACAGAGGCGCACGCTATTCTTCCTTGCCACGGAAAGCAATTAGCAGCAGGCTGCGCTAGGGATTAGAGCCAGAAGTTTCATTCAGTGTACTTATTAGTGTAGAAAAACAGGGGCAAATAGCAAGATGTGTGCTGACAACATAAAATATTAATGTTAGCAGAGTCTGGAGACAAGGGCGAGACATACTGGAGTGCCTAAAAAAATTAATAATGAGGGAAGAGCAAAGGCTGATAAGCAGACTGAGCACACACAAACGCAAGTTAATGCAAAGTGGAAGGAAAAAAAAATACTAGATTTCACTCAGTGTCCACACAAGCAGCTTTTACAACACAATCTCGTAGGTATTTGATATGGACACCCCTTGGAGCCATGACATCCCTATGGATACGTCAGCCAGACACGGCCTGCAGAGAGGCGAGAAGAGGCCTGGGCCTATGAACCAGGCCGCAACCTCCACAAACAAAACCACTTCAGCAACACAGCTCCAGGAGAAAATCAGATCCTTGTACTAATGCAGGTTCACTGAAATGATACGAGAGGTTTCCAGGATATGACAAGGGCTGACAGATGTACAAAATCAGCGAAATGCTGATGCTAACACAGTGGAGCAGGCAGTGTCAGGGAACACACACACGTGCTGCACCAAAGGACTTGCTATCTGCAGGAAGGTCACCGGCACACAGGTAAGGCACAGAAAACTGCAATCTCCATTGTGGGACTCCACAAAACCCAAATATTCTCAGTATGAGATGCAATAAAGGTTTAGCAGCTCTTCCACGAACTCCTGTCTGACTTGGGCTCAGGTCTTCAGCCGTTTCATCTGAGCATCTTGGTTCCCCATCCTCTTTCATAACCCAGATAACAGCACTCCTCTATCTCACAGGAGTGACAGAAGGGAAAATGCAAGTCTGAACATTGAGTACTGCTAAAATATGAGTGACTGTGTCATTCAGGTTCCTAAAATAGACACTATTTAACCTTCATTAGTTGTTAACAGCTCTCATAAGTCTAGCAAGCATTGATATTCAGATATTTATAACACAGTTAACTCCAGACCAAGCCTCAAGACAAAAAAAAGAAAGGACAGCCAATGTAAGAAGAAGATACCTCCCCCAGAGTTTCTTATCACTACTTCTTGGGGGAAAAATTTGCAATTCATTGGTCTGGATTAATAAACCTTGCAAATCCCAAAGCCCTCCCTGGGGAGAACAGCAATCTTGCTTGTTACATCTTAACAATGCAGCAACATGAGAGGATACCCATTTTCTTAGGTTGTATTTGTATGAAGAATGTGAACTCCCTAGTTTTGTTAGCCTTCCTTTTAGCACATTAAAAGTTAATTACAAATCAAAGCTTTTGCTGCGGATCATTGGGCATCCATTCATTCGCATGTAGGCATAACCACGACCCATGTGCAGAACCACCACAGAAGAGGAACAGTTTGCAGGTTCCATCAGCTGAAGAGCATCCAAAATACAGCAAATTCTCCATAAAGCAAACAAAGTATGGCCCCATGCCTACTGGGCTGAGGTCAGCAATAAGTCCTCTATCTGCTGTTACTGCTCATTCAACTGGAAATGCGTACTTTCATGTTTCGGCTGCAGCTACGGGATACAGTTTCTTCAGTGAGGCAGTTTGACATTAAAACTATGCCTGTGTAACTGCTGGCTGACGAGGGGCAACAATTCCACATCCCTGCTCCCTCTCCTGGAAGGAAAACTGATCAAAGATAAACTACCTCTGCAGAGGGAGAAGTAGCGAGTACTTTAACACTGACATAGAAAAGCCCAAACTCATCCTAGCTAGGGGAAATGTAAAAAGACCTCCTCAGAAAATCGGGGTTTTCTTGGTAGGAGACAGATTCAGAGTGTCTGAATCTAAATCAAACACTAAAAACATACCTTTCACATCCTTCAGCTTCTAGAGAGTTAAACTATAAACCTGGCTATTATTTACAGCAGTTCAGCATCCTATTTCGGATATTTTCAAGGAATTCAGCAGTTTTCTTTTTTTCTTCTCCTTTATGCAAGTAAAAAACCAGTATTGGAATGCAAGGGCTACAAACATAGCCTGAGGTTAACACCACACATGACAAATTCATGTGCATAGATATTACATAAGAAACACGTTGGCTAGCAGAAAAGGAGGGGGTGGTTAAATAGTTTTCTTGGGTTTTTTAATCATTTCTTTGGTAGAAAAGATTTCATTTAAAGCCTTTAAAGTGTGATGAACACGCTCTATTATGAACAACTCACTGTGCCTCTGTGACAGTCACACCACAGGGAGAAAGCACAGGGAGAAAGCACAGGGATGAGCAGAATCAAACACTCGACACCACTTGTTGTAGCTCACATCTTCAAAGAAGAAATGGCCACTAACCTAAGTGGTACCTTTCTGCTCAGGAGCAGGGAGGATTATTCAGAGGTGTACAAAAGCAGGAGCTCTCTCACAGAAGGCGATAGCAGGGGACACTGAGGCAGAGCAGGAGTGTGCAGTTCCCCATGTTTAAGGAGGACAAGCAATGGCTCTGAGAAAATTAATGGCTTTGCAGCTTTAAATTGGTTTGAAAACCAAACAGATGGGTTGTTGGTATTTTGCTAGAAGCAAACAGAAAAGCTGAGATTTACTTCAAGGACTGGCAGAGTGAAATGGAGGTAGGAAAGAGACTGCTGCTTCCAGGGACACCCTCCAAGCACCGCAGGGGCAGAGGTTCAACCCCAGCCCTGCGCTGGGGCTTCGGTCCACGCAGGCTCAGCCCCCGCAGCCTCCTGTGCAGGATGGGTGAGAGGGGAGGTGGCCAACGGTCAGGGTTACAGCAGGGTAAAACAAGGAGTGGGAGAGATGGCACTGGAGGAACTATTGCCACTTGTTCATGTCCACTTCATACAAAAGGTCAAAAATTCTCTCAATTTTTTAAAAAACCACCCAGAATGGTTCACAAGCGTTTTTTCCCCATGCACAAAACTTTTACATATGCTGTCTTAATAAACATGTACACGTTGGAGAGGGGTACAAGGCATTTTGTTTTGATTTCATTATATTTCCTGAAATTGCTATTTTCTTTCCGCATTTTTTTCTTGCCATTCAGTTGCGGTGGCCCTCACAGAGGGATAATGCAATAACGCTTCTGACAAGGTCAGATTTCCTGTAACTTTGCAAATGGCATTTCCCAATGACAAAACAAGCACAGCTTTTCTTCTTTTGTAATTAATATAATAAAAATGTCAACCTGGAAAGTTGGTCTCCAAAGGTAGTGTGTGATCAACAGAAAAATAATTTTTGAAGCCAGAAAGTGTTTCCTTATCTGTAAACATGAAAATACTATTTACATAGTAGAACTACTGTTATAAGCACAAAACATAACATTTCTGCAGCTTATGTACATTGTCTGAAAAAGGAGCAGCTGGGGAGAAGAGTTAAATTGCTTAAATTGCTAATTCAGACAGTAGATCATGTTGAGAACTGCAAATCCATTTTGCACATGCTCGGTAGAAGCACACGGCTCTATGCTGTACGCCCATGCTGAAAGACACTTCACATCCATACTTATCTTTAATTTAATCACGTGTTTAATGCACAGAATTGATCTTCCCAGCTACTCTCCCATCCACATAAGCAAAACCAACCAGCTGCTGGCCCTGGACCTACCTGTAACCTCTGAGTGTCCCATGTGAGGCAGAGAAGAAAGGATGTGGGAGCAGGGACTCTTCCAACCACTTCTCCCAGTGGAAGGAAGACCCTGCTGCTCAGAGGCAGACAAGGAGTAAGAGGATCTCCTCTGTCTGAAACGGGAATGAGTTCTTGGCACTGTTCCATGAAGGGACATGGAGGCATCGTCCCACGGAGGCTGAGCCTACACACCTACCTCAATCCACATGTACGTGCTGCACGTCAGGCAGGTCAAAGCTCTACCTAGGACCTGCTGCTGCTTCTAGTCTGAATCTCCTTCAAACGCACACAAGGACAGTGAGCTCCGAGCCCTGCCACCCAATTCTTTCTATATTTAGTTTTTACAGCCCCTCACAGGCACTCGGGACAAGCGAACGTGAGCTTCAGAGTGCCATCAGCAGGGTGGAGAAAACTGAACGGAGGAAGCTGCTCTCACATCCCGGGTGGAGCGAAGCGGGTGGCAGGACGAATATTCAGCTGCAGCAAAACAACAGATCTGCCGTTACAGCACCGGCTGTCACAGCAAATTAGCAGAATGCAAATCTTTTTTCTGTGAAAAATATTTGCCATTGGCATCAAACCCAGCCCTCCAGGTGTTTGCAGCTTCCAGGCATGAGCTCAGTGCAAACCTTCTCAAGCATCTGCAGAAAAGTGATCAGCCCAAAAATGCTCCTCCCTTCAACTACCTTCACTTCAACCGCTTTGTCTTAATTCCCTACACACGGTCTTGTGGCACCCAAAGTAACAGTGACTAGAAGACCGAGTAGGGTGTAATTTCTGCTTCTCTCAGTGTAGCATACGGGAGCAAGTACCCAGGATGGTACAGCACCGTTCTCTCAGTGTAGCATACGGGAGCAAGTACCTGGGATGGTACAGCACCAGAGTAACCACATTTGCTCTCCTGCAGACCCAAGACGGTAGCGAGCATTTGCTGGAATCCTTAGACAATTCTTTTTCTTCACTACCCAAGTGAGGAGGTGTAGACACAGCTACAGACA
>NW_010178049.1:0-54817 GCF_000695765.1 Mesitornis unicolor | reverse complement strand
AAAAGCAGCTTGGACACCCCACAGGGTTGTAGGATCTTTGGACATACAACCTCTACAAATCACAAGACACTCAAAAATAGTTCTCTTCCTTATGACATGAAGAAAGTCAAACTTCATCTTGATGTTAAACGCTTACCTTCCTTTACTGTCTCACGCTCACACTTTGTTTACCTATTAATCCCCTTCCAAAATCCTGACTCCAAAACTGGTAGTGATATTTTTGGGGAAATGCTGAGGCGCTGGATTTATACAGAGAGAAAACTACAAATCCTGACTCCAAAACTGGTAGTGATATTTCTGGGGAAATGCTGAGGCGCTGGATTTATACAAAGAGAAAACTAAGCCTCAGTTTCCCCACTGTCCCAAATTGCTTCCACCTGAACAGGAGAATTTACGGTTAACGATTCTTCACAGCTCTTGGTCTAGATGTTCCACAAAACACTTAAAAAAAATAATTCCAGATGCCCTATATCTTGAGAAACTTGTAATATAATAATCTCAGTACATCAATCCGAATTCATTAACTGAAACTAGACCAATTCGTCAAATTTGCTATAGATTCTATTAAATAATGCTGTCTCTATCTGAAATACTACCTAAGCAAATGTGCTCATAAAATAGGGAACAGTTCATTTCTCCTCAGTGCAACAAATCACGGGTCACAGACCATTTCCACAATGCTTTGAAAAAGCTTGTTTGACTTCTAATATATTCATCAATTTAAGCAATGCTTGACCTGAGATGTTGTGAACACGCATTGAACAAAACAGTTAGCACTGCATGATACTGTGCCAGGAGCAACCCAAGACTCCTCAATTCTGCAGACAGTCCTTCAGCTTTAGAAAGATTTTGGGTCTTCATTGGAAAGAGCTCTGAGTGACTGGTGTCTGAGCAGTGCAGCTGTTCCTACCAGCGGCTCACATCACATGTTGAAATAAGCTACTGTGCAATTACTTAATTATCTCTCTCTCCTACCCTTTAAAAAACCCCACTGCTATTCAACTTGAACCAAACCCAGTTAATCCAGTTTTAGAGCTGAGAATTAAAAGAGAGAAGTCAGAGATTCAAAGCTGCAGTTCTTGTGGCAATACCACCACCCTAAGAGGCACAGATATTAAAGTCTTCAAACCAGAAGTATTTGAGGAACAAAGAAATGAAAAAAAACCCTTTTTGTGCAGCTTGTGCAGCTTATCCTAGCCAGTACTTTAAGGCCTGCTGGTCAGAAATCCTAAGCCTGTTTCCCTGTCCTTGGATGCCACCCAAGTCAATGCCCAGCTGCCTCCCTTGGCCACTTCTTGCTTGAAAGGCACAGAACCTGCCCAATTTCCCTTTCCAATAACCCCCTCATTCCACCTCTCCATCTTCACGCTTGCTTCTCTGCCATATCCGCTCAACCATCCTTCATAATTCAGGGCTGAGGAGCTAAGGAATAAATGTTACAGCACACGCATCAAGGGAACGATAACTTTGAATTACCTGACCTGGGTGAGTTTAAATTCTCAGCCATAACATTGGATTAACCTAATTTCTTTTTATTGAATATTTTACCTTTAGAAGTCCTACAGTCCTTTCTCTCAGAGAAATATGGGAACTGAAGGTCAAATAAATTCTTTTATGGGGATATTTCTAATTTTCATAATCTAACCTCTTAGCATTAGGCATTAATATCTAATAGTGACAGGACAAAGCAGAATCCAGTCAGTGTTCTGGGAAAAAAGATCATATTTCTACAGAACTTCAAAAATACCTCCTAAAATAACATAACTTTTAACTTTGCTGCATATTCTGAATTGTTATAAAATTTTAAAAAACTCTCTAAACTCCTTGCTTAAATAGAAATTATGTCAGATATAACATCAACAAGAACACAGAGGCTGTCCTTGTGCCTCCACCTTAAAAACATCAGACACAAAGATAGTAACGAATGCTGTATTTTTTTATCATTACAAGGTTTACCAGATACATAAAAAGGCAAGAGACAGAATTACACAGAATCGATTTCCCAAAAAATAGCTAAGATCATTTTTATGAGCTCTTTCATGCTTCTAAAAGGGAAAGGAAAGCAAGGCCCACGAGTCAATTCATCTTCTGCCTCCAGGCTGGTCATTTGAAGCTATTTCCATGCCAAAAGCCCTCAGGTGAATAAGCTCTACTCTAACAAAGCTATCACCTTCATGCCTCCATGGGACAAATTCCTACAGGTACCCATACAGGTACGCAAAGAGGTAGAACATCCAAAGTCAGTGAAAAGGCAAATTTCTTCACTAGCTAGGAAGAATTAGGGCAACACCAGATCGACAGCAAAAGAGCTCAGTGGAGAGAATCCCAAGGAAAGCAAAGTGGCAAGGGCAGGGTGTGCTCCCAAGCATCTGCAGCGTCCAGAGCCAGTGAACAAACTTGGTCATCTCAGACCCAGAGACCCCTTCAACAGGCACAGATGGACAACAGAAACTAAGGGAGCTCCTGGGCTTTGAAAAGTCATTTGGGAGCAGGAAGTGAGAGCTCAACAACTCCACTACTTTCTTCATCAAGTAAAAAGAGTGAGTAGTGAACCCATGATCAAATCAGGCACAGGAAGGAAGGTAATGTCAAACAAGGAAAACCAAATAGAAGAAAAGCACACACTTGTCTGGGAGCCTGTGCCAGAAAACATGCATTTCTCCTGTCTGCAAACCTCCCTTGAGAAGCAGTAATAGTTTCTGGTTTAGTTTAAAGATATTTCCTCCTTCCAAAAGGTCTTGGTGCACTGCTTCAAACCTACTCCAGCCAGCCTCTCCTCCAAACACATCCATTTCAGCTCTCCTTATTCTTTCCAGAGAGATTCTGCAATTGTATTAGCAGATGACATTAGCAGGCCTTGTGGAACAGTCTGTTTTGAAGGAGAATGGCTTGTACTCACTTTATTCTGGAAGACAATTTCCATTTGCTTAATATAGTCATGATATTTTACTGAGGTAATTATACTCTTAGCTATCAGTAACAATTAAACTCTTAGACTAAGGTTGCTTAATAAAGGTCTCAAAATAAGTAACACATTCCAAACACAGTATTTTTAAATGTCAAGCATGCAAATAAGATCTTGTAATGAATATAACGAAGCATCAAGTATAAATCAGCACAATGTTAGCCTGTCATTGTACAAATCTCTGCAAAACTTGCCGTTAGAGTATTGCGGGATTCTGATCAGCGTGCTACGGAAAGGGCAGCGCAGGCACTGCAGATGAAACCAGTTCATTAAATATTATGACTGACTGATGAAAGGCAGGATGAGGCCACCAACACTGCTACGTTTCTATAGCTGCAGAGCTGAGGGACTTGCATAACACAGCCAAGACTACTGAGAGGCTGATAAAATTTGTTCTTTTGTATTTTCTGTAGCAACTTCCATGAAAACTCGAGTCAGAACATTCTGTTTCAAGTTAAATAAAACCCAGGAGCAGGCAAATTAGGGGATACGAAGGAGAAAAATCACTTTCAAATGCTGAGATCCAGAGATATTTGAAATCAGGCCAATAGATCCTAGAAAGCTGTTAGATACGGAGGGTGAGAGGGTGGTTTAAAGGTCCTTACAATGCAGTCAGCAAGGTGATAAGAAAGGTGGAGTAGACCAGTGACAGATATTTAAAACAAAACAAAACAAAACAAAACCAACCAGGAAAACTGTTGTCAGAATAAATATTGGCAGAATCTCCTTGTAGAGCAGCCATTGCCGGTAAAGAGTGGTACAGCAAATTACCTCCAATACTGCCACATTTGGGAGGCAGCTGCCCAAGCTGCAGAAGGTGGTTAAGTAGATCAGGACTAAAGCATGACACAGTAAATAACTAGAAGAAGCTACTCAAAAAAAAGCACAACAAATTTGGGTTATATAGGGAGAAAAAAATCGTAGTATTAAAAGAAATGCTCCCAGAACCCCTTCCCCAAAGCATCTCCACCTCACAAGACACAAGGCTGTCAGAGACCAACAAAAGCAAACACAAAACATGGTATTTCCTCAAGACCAACAGACAATGCCTAAAGCAGAAGTCATCAAACCCCCAAATCCCACTTTCTTAGCACGCGTTATCCAGTAACCCAGACACTCCTACGTAAACCATGAACACGAAGACCAACAACCCTGCACCAGGCTGACCTTGGGATCAACGTAACTCCAGCTAACAGAGGAGAGAAGAGAATTTTCACAAAAGCATCTACCTCATCTCTGACCCGTTAGTCCTCATCCTTCACAAAAGGCAACCTACGAGTGGAGTCTGGGAATTAAAATTCATGCTGTTACCGGATATGAAGAATTACAATTCAGCAGAGACCTGTTCAGACCCCCTGTACTCTGCAGGCAGCAATTACCTCTCTCTTTCTGTCCCACAGCAGTTAACGATCTTCTCTCTTCCCTTGCTATCATCCCCTTCTGCCCATAACTACCAATCACCTTTTCTCTGGAATTATTTTGCTGATTAATATAATCGAATTGAAATTAAAGGGAATTGTGCTTAATCTAAAAGGCTGCTGAGTTTCTCTCAAACACAGAGTGCCTTGTTGCCCCTCTTCTCAAGCACGTGGGATGATCTGGTACGTACCACCTCAGCCGGGAAAACTTGCCTTGCTGAATCACAGAAGAGGGAGCAATGGAATAACTTTAAAATGTATTTATCAGTGGGCATAAAAAGGAAGGTAACTTCCACGGGTTTATAAAAATCTGCGAAGGAGAGGCACGGTGAGCAGAGGGAAGGACTGGCGAGGGTCAGGCTGACAGCGGGCAACAACCACACGTAGAGTGGGAGCACAGCTGGTGACGCATGAGCAGTGGTGCTGCTTAAATGACACACATGGAGTCATGAAATGGGTTGAAGGAGGAAGCACCATATTCTAACAGCCATGGAAATGCATTTCATACTGATAACATAACACCAAGGAGGTCTGCCCCAAAGCTGTCCATGCTGCCTGGATGCAGAGCAGAGGGTATAACACCCAAAAAAAGGTCTGCTGCAAGGCATCTGTTTGCCAGAGTGGCTATTGTTACTGCTCCTGAGTGCTATATTGAATGTAATATTTAGTATTAAATTGTTACAAATCCCAGAAAAAGGGTTAATTCACCTCCTTTGCTGAACCCCCAGAGCTTTAAGATCTTTCCTCATGCTTTAAAATCATCTACCTCCTAAGAAAAAACATAATGCAGGACCTAATACGAGAGAAACTGTCAGCATTATTTTAAATCTTTACTGATTACAAAACAAAGCAGATGGCAAATCAAGTCATGAACTCTGCATCTGCCATGCTTAATGAACAGTTTAATTACCTAGTCCCGTTTCTGATGCATCTCTGCCATTCTCAGCTCTGGGAGTCACTTACATACGTGGCACTGACTCTTGCAAAGATATCTCCAGAAACATGTGGTACCGACAGTCAGCTGGAGTTGGTTAATCAATACTTGTTTAATCTCCAACTTTTATGGCGATGGCCTAAATTATGTCTCAATAGAAACAGATTTCCTATCAGATCACATGATCTGGTTGAAAGCTCAGAAAACAAAACGCAATTTTTCAGCCTCCTCTCTGGGCAGCAGAGTACCCAAAGGCAGACAAATGCACAGACGGGAAATAAACACAGCAAAACAACAACATCAGTACAATCAGATTAATTCATTTGCTGCGTTATGCCTTATACCACAGCAAAGGACACAATTATGACAGTGTACACTCACAAAGTCTACAATTTGAGACACAAATTGGACTCATTTGGAATAAGTTTCAAAAAGTAACTGAAATTGTGCTTCACATTTTGAGTTCGGGTGTATGCAAACAGGGAAGAGCTCCCCACAAAGGCTCACACCCCGGCTGCAGGGTATTCAGTCTCTGGTCAGATCCTCTGTATGTGCTGCAGGCTGTCCCTGCTCGCTCTGCAGCTCCGAGCTGTTGAGTTCACCAGCTCTGTGCACACAAGAAATAACTGGTTTACGGAGTCACTAAGCTGCACGTGTTCAGGAGACGAAGCTGGCAGGCCTGAGCTGAAACAGCAGCTAAATAATGAATATAGCGAAGGGCTGATCACAACCAGGTAAAATCCCATGAGAAGAGGTAGACGTGAAAACCCTATGAAGATCAATGCAACCAATTTTGGGCCTTCCACATCAGAAGGCTTTGGGAACCCTTAGGTGTGCCTTTCTTGCTTTTCTCCAACCTCACTTCTGCTGCACAAGGTCCATTTGTGCCTCCTGAAACAAATAGATCAGAGCCTTGTTTCCATTAAATACTGACTCCATCAGCTGTGTGCACTCAGGTAAGGATTTTCAGAAAGGGTTTTTCATTTTAGGAGATCTACATGTCATAAAAAATTACCTAAGAGCTTCAAAATTTAGTAATTCAGTAGCAGAACTGACTGCTTCTAATAATCTACTTCATAAACAAAGACGAGGAGTTGTGTGCAGAGCTCTCAGGAAAAGAGAAATACTCACAAGTTTAAGGACAAGAGAGAAGTCAAATACAAAACTGTGTCGGTAAACATGGCATTCAAAGCCAATACAGCAGTAAATCAAACAGGAAAAAGGGCAGAGGTGGACTAGGTCTTTCCCCAGCATTTCAGGTGTCTCTCACTACTGCTGTATCTGAACTACCTTGGGAAATAAAGCAAAGATTAAAGATTTCCCTAAAACTCTGAGCAAAGCCAAAGCAAAAAGACAGCACAACAGACAGCAGAGCCAGCCAAGTGGATTTCTAACAGAGCAAGTGAACACATCCCTTCAAACATCAATTTCTTTTTCATCACCTTAAGTGAACAGTGACACTCCAGGAGATACCTTCAAGCCATCAATGTCTGGAAACTTCTAGGGTGTCCAAATCCAGCCTCGCATTTCACCGAAAACATGCAGATAGAAAACATAAGTACTGCCCTGATTTACAAGGGCATACGGGAGAGAGTGATCAGCTACCACGTACTAAACACCAGCTTGTCAACAGGAATAACCAGGACGCAGCTCCTACCCCAGTGCACTGCCACAGGGGGAATCAATTGGGCTGGACCACTGCACCAGTATGTCCAAGACTGGGGAACGCTGCTCTTCGAGTCTGCTAAGGAAGAGAGATCTGCAGCGACTCACCAAAGTATCCCAGACTGACAACTGTGCCAATTCCAAACCAACTGGAAAGGCCCAAGTAAGGTCAGGAAGGCCCAAAAGCAGCAAATGAGGCGAGGAAGCAAGCAATGGAGGGAGAAGTTAAATGTGCTGAAATGGAAATGCGAGAGCAACCAAGAAAGACAGAGACTGTGGCAAGCAGAAAATGAACAAGACTGAACAAGTGAAACTGGCAATCTGTGAAAGCCAAAAAGTATTGTTTGTATCTTGAGGAAAAAATTCAATAGTCATAAAAGCAAGCTGAGAAGGAACCAGATTAGCAAAGCAAGTACCTCCTGAAGAAAGTATGGTTACTGCTAAAATAACAGGTACTGCTGTTACCAAGTGAAGAAGAGCTTATCATTTTCTATTGATCTTTTAAAACATATTCAAGAGCTGAGACTTCTAGGGCACAATTTGAGCCCAAAGAAAGGATAACTGTTACTGCATTAAACTCGCACTGTTTAACACCTCTGATGCCTTTCAATCCTTATTTGCTCAGCATACAGAAACAAGATTCACTGTCCTGCTAGAGGGTCAAATATACAGAAATGCAAAAATCACACTATCAAAAGCAATACCAATTCAATCATATATATAATAGTCTCCCTCAAATTAGATTTTCACAGTCCTATTTAACAAGACAAAGATTCAATAGAGAGAGCTCATCTTTTCCATTCTCAAATTACATAGAAGCACATTGTACTACTGATGCCACTAATTAGGTGATTAAATACCATTCTAGGTGATATGCCTTCAATGTAAAATAATTATTTTTAACAGGCAATATATTTGCTCAATCTCATTTTAAATCACAATATCATACTTTTTTAATTAAATGAAATTCCTCTTTCTGATTTTGCATGAGAAGAGCAACCAGCGGGAGAAACAGTGCCAAGGATAGATTGCCCAAGTACCATAATGCGTGTACTTCTTCACAAAGGACCCCTAGCATTGCCTGGATGGAATATAAATTTTCAGAGAACAGCAAAGTCTTTATTCCTTCAAAACAGGTCAGTTGAGGAATCATTCAGCACACTGAAAACTTTCACTGTCAAAACACAAGTGTATTTGTCAGGTCTGATGAAGGACATTTCCAACTTTTTCTTCTACTCCTCTTTAAGGGGAGGATATCAGGGTGGCAAACACGCAATGGCTCTGTCTTTCTAAATAAATCAGGGTAAAATCCATTACATGACAAAGCATTGTTGCCTTTTTGTCCAGAACTTAAAGAATTAAGTAATGACATTGTGTGTTCTACAAAACATGGTTCTGCTGAGGACTGGAAATAAATCAGCAATGGGAATATTTCAGAGGCCATCTGAGAAAGTTCCTTCAAGGCTGAGCAGCCCAGTGCAATGCCAGATAGCTGAGGCTGTAAAGGAAGGACTGTTATTGGGTTCAGTATCCACTCGTGTCATACCCAGCCATGCCAGTACCAAACTAGAACAGGATGGAGGGGGGCTGCTCCTGGGGCTATTGGAAAGACTGAGGAGAAGAGATGTCTTTGCTGTTTCCATGGAGAGGGTTTGGTCTCTCCACCCTCACTGCAGTGCCTACCTCAGTGTCAAGCAGAATGAAGTGCTTTCATTTTTCTCATTTATGTAACTCTGTGGCATCCAATTCTGCAGCCAGATCTGGTTGGATATCCTCACAAAGCAGTTGCTTCATGCTTCAAGAAGCCCTGCTCACCACACTATACATCACAGACTCTTTGGCTTAATGATGACACAGAATGACACAGAATTGGATACAGCACAATTAAAACTGATCAGACTGCTTTAGTTGACACTGAAAATTAAAGCCTAAAGCACAAGCAACAGAACAGCTCCTTCTCTCTTGCTCCGACACTCCCATAGCATCACCTTTCCTCCCCGTACACAGCAATGTGCCTGGCTCCTGCTCACCCGCTCCAACTGCTTGAGTCTGACCTTACGCACACACAGAAGCTTCCTTACGTGAGCAGCTTCATAACGTCAGAGAGACTGCTCAGAAGGGCGAAGTTTTGTAAGGAGTATTCTTGGAAAGTGAAGTACCTATCATTGTGACTACAGAGAATTATTCCTTTTGGGGAAAAAGCATTCTCAGAATTTAATATAAAGTTTTCAGTGCTCTACAGACTTCAAAATTATTGCATAGAATTTCATCACGAGAGCGTACCTGATATAGGATAATGCAGACTTCTTTGATATATCCTATAGAAAGAATCTTAAAACGTATTTTCAATTTACTGGTCTAGTGCCTACCATTACATTCGAACAGACTTTCAGCGTAAGAGGAAGGTGAATCTCTTACTCTCTGTAAATTGTTTTTCCACAGGAACAGCTGACAAGGTGCCACTGTTTCGTTCTCTTTAGGAAAGGAGGCGATGCAGCCAAAGCCATTATAAATTCCCTTCAGTGGTTCAAAACACTCTAGCAACAACATGATTCAGTTCTCTGCCCTCGCACAACTGCCAAGCCTGAGACGAAGCCATGTAGTGCCAGTACAGCACGAGCCCAGGTGGGGGAACACTACCAAAGCTTTCGGATGTACTAGTACTTCTATTCTAATGCAGCTCTAAAGACAAGTTTCATGTTTTTTATAGCACCCATCATGCAAAGACCGCATAGAAACTCTGTAGTACCAGTTACAGAGATGAACAAAGAAGAAATAGCAAGGACTACACCTGGAGAAAAGAAATACGGACACGAGCTTTTCCAAACATTATCTAGAAATTCACCTTGGTGAGTAGCAGTACACGCTTCTGCAGTCGTCTGACCAGTGCTTCGTGCTGCTCCCGTTTCTTCTTCTCATCCAAGAGCTGGCTCTGAATCCGTAGTATTTCTTCCTGGAGCTGCTGCTGGGCCCTCTCCAGGATTCGGGCACTAAGAGAGAGAATACAGACCTGTGAAATCTTGACCACTGCCTCTCAGTCAGATCAGAAAAACCTGAGAGGAGAAGCATCACCACGATACCAAGGACACCGGGGCTGGTGCCATTTCATCTGACGGCTGCACCACTGGCAACCGAGCAGCTGCAGTCTCATTATCAGCTGCACTCAGAAAAAGATAGGAGAGAAGAACCATTCCAGGGACGGCCTTCTTGTTCAGCACAAGACAACCACTGGAACTTCACATATACAAAGCATTTCAATAGTTGCATATCTATTTCAAAACCAACTAGTTTGAGAAGATGCCTTGTTTTAGACAAACAACTTATTATATTTTTCTAACAAAGTAGAAGTAAAACTGAGGTTTAATATGATCTGCTTTGACAGACAGATAATACTCAGCAAGTAATTATAGCCACCATCTGCACATTGCTCTTCCCAGCATCCCCGACTGGAAGAGAAATGTCTTCTGAGGCAACGTGGCCACGATTCTCAATTAAACCAGAATAGCTTGGTCCCTCTTCTCAGCTCTCTGTGCAGCACAACATGGGGATGCACAACTCTCCATGTGTTTTGAGGGATGTTCTTCACGTACATCCTCGGTCTGCTGCTGGGACACTGATGGGCAGCTGCTCCAATGCACTCGTCAAGCAGCTCTGCACAGATCAAGGATGCTGGCAAAGTACTTGGTCAGTCCCAAACAAAAACTGAAATAACGCTTGTGATTGTTAAAAGCCAGTTCATAGTTTAAGTACAAGTTTATCCAAGATTGCACTAATTTTAAGTATTTAAAGAGTGAGCAGGACATGAAAAACACTGTCGCACACAAGTCAAAAGCCCTCAAGCAGGCTAGAAACATCAAAACCAACATCTCTAGCTGACTTAGGAACCAAAGATCCTTGTTTCTCTGATGCTAAAAACAACACTGGAAAATTTATGAGGGCTTCAGAGGGGCATTCTTTATCACTGTAATTAAAAGAAAATAAATAAAAATGCTTTTAAATAAATCGGCACTATGATTAAGGTACTGTTTAGATAGATCCAAAAGGGAACACTGCCTTAAAACACACTCCTGGCATAAATCTATTATGTCCTGCACTGCCAGGTCACCGAATTGTCCTTCTTGGGAAATTTTGGAAATCACCGAAGTTATCTCTGGACCTCAAAATCCTCCTCCTTGAAGAAAAATACGCATTTTAAACCACTGGATGAAGTAGAAGCCTTGTTTAAAGCTCCAGTTCAGTTTGGAACCATTCACAGAGCAATTTAATATTCAGGCACTGTGAAATGGTCTTTCCTTGTTGTATTCAGGTGGGAAAGTTCATCAAGAGGGCTTCAAATCTGCACTTGAAAATGGGTAATTTAATTACCAGGGCACTACTACTTCCTTAATTCTGTTTTATATTTAGGGCAAATGTAAGTTCAAAAATCTCATCAACTGTGTTATAACAAATTAAATTGCACTACAGAAACCTTACAGCAAATATTATTTGCTCTATCAAAGAAACTTAGTCCTGATTAGAGCCAGAACAGAAGAAAAAACGCAAACATGAGGTTAAATACTACAAAACTGCCAGAATCTCACATTTGATCATTGCAAACCGTTTTGATAGGGCAATGTAGAAATCTTTTTTTTCCTAATCTCCCAATAGGGTGACCCATTTCTCTAAATGCTGAGTGGACCAACAGATTATGACTGAGTTGACATTCACAACAAAAAATGAGATCTGTGCTAGGTTTCCTTTGTGAAAAAATGACAAATAGCTGAGATGTGCATTTCATGGAGAGCACAGACATTCAGCCACATACAAACCTCTCCAACTGATTTGGAAAATGACTATTTGAAAACATGAGAAGAGTTAAGCAAAGAGACAAATGGGCAATTTCCTCAACCATTGCACCGTGTTTGCAAAGAACACCATCATCCGTTTACGTTTCAGCCTCAGATCAAATGTGATATTAATGTACATAAAATTTAAATGCCAGAGATGCCTATGAAAGCACAAACAATACTTAAACTCTCTGAACTGACTCTGTTACCATAGGTTTCCTTGCTATAGGAAGCGTGAAATTCAACTTTCTTACAACTCTCCACACCACGCCAAAGCAAATTATTGAGATCCTTTCTTCCTCTCTTAGGACTGATGGATAATTCTTCCAGAAACTGCACCAAATACAACATAAATTGTCTCCATAAGAAAAAATCCAAGAAGAAAGTTATATTCCTTGTTGACACAAAACAGGATTTGAAAGTAAGTGCCCAGCAGCAAATGCTGTTAGTCTGCTTCCACACTAACGACACCTATGGTTTTTCAAAAGTAATGGCTCGCTCAAAACAAGCATTAAGAAAACAGAAAACAAAATAAAATAGGCCCAAAGTTCTCTGTTCAACTTAAGCCGGGAGAACTGGCATTTTAAAAAATCTTTGCAAGTTCAAAGAAAACCTTTTGAGCCTTAAAGAGAAAAAGTCATTGCTGTTTATCAGCCTCTTAACGCTCCTTGTTCCACGTCCCAGTGAAGGAGATGCCAACATCTCTCTGTTCTGTGCTGCTGAGACTCTTCGTATTTTGTTCTTCCCCTCTGTACTCCACTTTAATGTAATCTTAATGATAAAACTTCATTTTCCAGAATGTTCTTTGAAAGACTGAGAACAATGACGGCAGAGAGGGAATACTGAAGCTGTAAGATACATTTTAATAATCTCCTTCAAAAAATGACAGAAGCAGCTGGCAGCTTCCCCCCTACAATGATCCACAAAACATTATTTGAATCATTCCATCCCTTCAGTAGCCACATTACCACCTCAGAGATACTAAAAAAACAACAGGGAAGGCAAACAGGACGCCAGACCCAGTCTGTGCATCAACCTGAGAGGAAAACAAGACATCCACAGCAGCACAATTACAGAGCAACGCTGTCTGGGTCATGGTGTAAAGTCAGGAAAAGATGAGATACTTGCACGTACCAGGACCAACTGTCAGACATGAGGATCACATCAAAGAGAGCTCCGAAAACCAGGAGCGTGGATGGGAAGAACACTGGGGATGCACAGAGGGAAAACACAGTGACAGCACCATGGCACACAGAGAACAGAAAAATGAAACAGGCTGCAACTATCAACGTCTTCATGACAGAGTCCAAAATAAAAAGGTTAGCACACAAGCTAATGAGGCAAACAGGAGCAAGGGAAATTGTTTTGTAGCGAGACACGTGGATGAAGACAAGCACACACGCTTCTGAGGTTTGACAACTCGCAGCCTTCTCCACATAGCTACACATTTACAGACAGGACACACGACGACACTGCAGACTGATAAACAGAGCGCTGCACCAAAAATGCAATTTTTCATTCCAGTTCTTCTCCCCTGGGTCTCATAAGCCAACACGAAGGCATAAGCAGCAACAGGGGAACTCCAGCATGTCTTCATATTGTCCAGCAGACAGCAGCATCCCTGTCTGTGCCCTCCCAACCCCCGATTTGGGACACAGATTCGTCCCTCCTCAGCCTCTGCCTGACCTGCCTGGAGGGAAACCACCACCATCTGAGATGGGAATTGACAAGGAAACTCAGAAGGGAGAAGAGAATGACAGGAAGTCTGATAGGGGTGAAAAAAGGGACAGGACACGGGGAAGAAAAGGCAGGGCTTGGCAAACCAGAAAAATTTCCAGCTTTAACAGGTTAAAAAGGAAAATAATTGATCCATCATAAAATGCTGCTGGAACTAATACATTTAAGGCAGGTAAACTAGAAAAACATCAGGAAGGAGAAGACTACTTTAGTGCCACAAGTATTTCAGCTCAGAAGTCAAAGGTTTGGGTGGTAACTTTTATTAAAATAAGATTGTTTGACACCTTATTCTGCTTCCTTTTTTTTCACATCCAGAGCTGGGAATGTGCTGAAGCAGCAGCATCCATCCCTGCTCTCAAACCCCGCACTGCTGCTGCGAGGTGCACAAGTGGGAACTGGAGGCCAACATTTCCATGCTGTCTGTCATCTGGGTACTGCACTTAGAAGGAGCAACGATACAAAATATTAACCTCTTCAGTGGAAGTTCTCACATGGGCTATATTTTATTTAAAGCTTTAACTGTACCTTACAGAGAGCTATATGAAATAGTGCTACAGAAAATACTACACGAGTCTATAGAGAGTAAGTAGGAAAACAAGCTTTCTTCTTGCTATTTATTTCTCCCAAGTCCTCAGCAAACCTCTGCAAACTTTCTCTTGGTTGGCACTTCGTATTTTCTCAAAAATCTTTTATGTAATTCACCATCATCAGGCTTCCAAAAATCACAAGTCACTCAAAAATAAGCAGTTAATACGTCATGTTGCTGCTCTACATACAAGGAAGACTTGAATCATACTGAATGAGGGAAAACAAAGAATTATCTTGCTGGTGTGGACAGATGAAATAGGTAAGAAGCAGACAGATTTACTGGTACACTGACGATATTTTTTATCGTTGAGACGGTATTTAATTTTACTCCCTAACCAGCAGCATAAATACCAGGCTCAGCAATGCAGTTCCTTCAAAGTGAACAGTTACAGAGCAGAAATAACACAAATTTTATGTAAAACAGTCATAATTGCGTGGCAAGAGTTAGGATTTACTACAAGAAATTCACATCAGGCATCCTCTGCTTCCTTCCATTACCAGGTCAACACGTTTGCTGCAACCCACGCAGCTTCGCTGACCGCAACAACCCAAAGGAGCCAAACCAGGAACGCTGCCAAAAGGCAAAGGCCAGCGCGGCTCTATCTGAGCAGATATTTAATCAGCCACTCAAGGGAGATGTACTGTCATACTAATAAACATGCTTTCCACATCCACCATCAAGAGGAGAATGAAAGCAACATCTTAATTAATAGATGAGAGACTTCTGTGGTTTGTTTTGATTTTAAGTTGAAGCATGAATAGTTTGTCAAATACATCCATCACTGACTTCGGGAATGTAAAATATTTCAAGGGTGAGATAATATCCTTTTTTCTAAGCTTTCAAACCTGAAGAGTTCATAAAGCCGAAGTTTCTATTAAAGTCATTTGGTGAATAAAATTCTTTCACTTGTATTTATTTAAAAACCACTGAACCCACGTTGCTTGTTGTACGCTTGCTAATTTGAAAATGCTGCCGTCTTCAGTCAAACAGGCTACAGGAGACATCAAGCTGATAGACGACTACACAAAGTGATTTAAAATAGCTTATGTAGACAAATGTAATAAGGGCTTTTGGTATTTCCAAATGCTCATGGCTCTTGTTCTGAATCAACAAGTTAGACACACTTGCATCCTGAGCAAACTGATGCCCTTTGCAGTGCTTGGTAGAGAAGCAAATACAAACATGCTTCATAAAATGCCAGTAATTAAAAAGCAGGAGTTAAAAACAACAGTCCCCTATGGTTGGTACCACAGCATACAGCCTGCGTGGCATTATCATCCATCCCTGTATCATAATTCTGTATGTGGCATTTGGCAATTACAGAGGGCTGCCTATTTTTGAAGAGCATTCACTGATAAGGATTCTCCACTCCCACTCCGAGATAAGAATAATCCCCCGCCCCGTACAAGCTAAAAGCATCTTTCCAGCCCTGCAGAGAACAGGACGCACCCTGCAGCAGTGCCAAGATGGTCACTGAATAGCACAAAATGCATTACAGTGAGTTGGGAAGAGAATATCTCCGTTATGTCAATAAGAGACCCATGTTCACTCAGTCTCCTTCGCAGGTCCTACATCAGGCTCTCCCAACACCACGAGCTGGTGAGGAAGGTCAGCCTGAGGGTGATGTAGGTAAGGAAATACACAGAGCTTCAGCACCAAAGATGGCAAATCACATCCTTGAGCATACAATGCAATGCAAGGGAGTAAAATATCGGAGAAAGGGAACTGTCATCAAAGGGAGGAAAACAAACAAACAAAAAAGCTCCAAAAAAATAACCCCAAGAAAGAACTTTGAAAGAAAACCTTTTCTCCAGCCAGGATCCAGGCATCCTCTCTGCAGCTGGCTTTATTTACATCAGCTAATTCAAATTCTAAATGCTTCTAACTGTTATTACACTTTTTTCTTTGAAAACAAAAATGACAACAACTGAAACAAAACGGGAAATGATAAAACCCAAAGATTGAAATAATTACTAATCAAAGCAGAGGCCTGTACATGGGATGGCGAAGTCACTGGCCAGCTCTACCCAGTAATTTCTCTTCGTGTCAGCTCTGATGAGTTTTATATTTCTAACATTTCATCAATTTGAATCACTAAATTCAATTTGCATTCACAGATAAACAGAGAGGGAATGATAAATACTCTCATCTGACCTTGAAGTGTGAGACAGAAAATTGCCCTCCATGATTTCATTTCAATCTGAACCATAATGAATAATGCAGCTGGCCCCATCCGTCCCCGATCTATAATCACACGTGTGGGCCGGATGAACTCACGGCCGTGCCTAAATACTATGAAGAAATTCAAAACTTCTCACTCTTTTTGTACTCATCTTTTTCTGCTTCTCCCTCACTACAGAGATCACGGCTCTACCTCATCCTTCCCCACCAACCCCACTCACTCCCAAATACACGTACCAAGAATTTCAATTTGTTGCACAGTCAATAGTGGGAAGTGAGGTGAAGGCTTTGCTTAGTTTCCTCAATCCAGTTCAGTATTATGTGGATCGTAAAAAAATCACTCATAAATGCTCTGAATTCGATAAGCATTCTCCCTCCCAGTAAGATGTCAAGTCACAGGCCCAATAAGTGTTGGTTTGAATGTGTAACTGGAATAGGAAATACTCGTAAGTACTCGTGACCATGAGTATTTCCAATCCCAGTTACACATTCAAACCAACACTTACCATGAGAGCAGGAAAGTCATCTGGGAATAGGCAGCATGAGAGCTGAGGAGCTGTAAAGGATAAAGGACTGGTAAAGTGGAGTGAAAAAAGGAAAATTTACTTGAAGTAGTGAAAGAAGTGAGTAGGAGAACGGTTGTGCTGAACCAACTTGTCAGCAAACAAATCTGCTGAAATTCTAGGCTCTTGACAGCTAGATAATAGCTTATCTTAATAAAATAAAGAGGGTCAAAGTGTTTAGATGAGAAAAACAAAACATTAAACCCTGCATTGCAACATAACAAGTGAGCCCTCGCAGTCTCGTAACTCATTACAGCTTCGTGAAGGTTCTGTGGATCTGTTTCAAATGACCTTTTCCAATGAGACCTCATTTCCAATGTGCATTACTGTACTCCACAGTGAAATGAGTATTGAAATGAGTCTTGTATATTACCATTCTCTTTCTTTTTTTTTTTTTAATATCTAAATCCAAGTCTGCCTGGGTGAATTTACAGAAACACAACTGTCTAAACTATTTCTTGCAGAACAATTCAGTGTCAGACCCCCAGCATAATTCTCACTAAAATTCAAAGCTACAGCTCGGCATTTCAGCATCAGGCTTTTGTCAGTGAAAACCCCTCCAGGTTATACGATGAAAATCTGTCTAGGTTTTCACTGGGGACTCGGAAGAGAATTCGTAATGGATACTTGTCGATAACAAATAAACCCAAATTATTAACTACTACACCCTAGCACTTACCCATGGGAGATGGGCACAGATAAAAGTGAAGGAATGGCTGAAAAGTCACTTAGCTGTCCCTGATGGGCACCCCGACAGACCGCTGCTCTTGGCTTTTCTTTCTGACAAGCATCAATTTAACTTCATCTCATATCCGTCTCCCACCTGCTTTGACTCAACTTACGTCGAAGCAGTCTACCATGACCCAAGTCATATTAAGCACAGCTTTGTAACAGACCTGCTAATCATTACATCCAAACTATGGAAGCATATTAAGACTGCAAAGGTTTTAAAAATCCCATTGTATTCCATATAACCTGGCACAATGGCATAAACAGACAGGTAGGATCTTTTCTATCATGGTCTAATAACTAATCAGGATTTGCTGCTGACTGCACCTGTTTTCTGCAGGATCTCTGCTTCATTTGCTGCAGAATTTGGAAGATTAATGAAGCACAGAAATTGCTTAAAGAGAATAGTCTCACATTAAGGTAACTGAAAGTCTCTCCAAAAAACCTGGTTCCAATTCTTGTCTATGCCAGAGCTCCTAGCTGATACCACGAACTTCTCAAAGGGAGTCCCTGGTGCTGAGCTCAAGTGCTGGGCACTGCCACTACTGTTGAAATCAATAGCAGCTATTCATAACATATGAAGCCTCAGGTAATGCTAAGTGTTTTGAAATAACAAGTTCTAAATATTCAAGAATGGCACCCCCAAATTAAGGCTACGCTTTCTCCTTGGTTTGCATCTGGTATAACAGGGCTAGCATAAGAAATAATTAATAAATAGTTTTTCAGTAGAAAAACATGAGTAGCTTCTCATTAAGTCAACATAATACCTCTGCCAAGTGAAACCAGAATCCTGCACAGTACAGGAATCTACGTGAAAGAGGTGACTTTAATTCTGGCTTCTCCTACCCTCTGAGAGCTTCACCCTGCACCCTGATGTTGCCTCAAGGTACCGATTTTCCATACGGAGCAAGTATTACTTCAAAATTGAAAACAACATAAAAGCAAGAACATACATCTAAGAACAAGAACAAGGAAAACCAGCAGAATTAGCTGAAACTGCCCCAAAGCATCCAGAGTGTGCTAAGCCTCATCCCAGTTAAATTCTTTTCATTCCTGTACACATCCATTTTGGGCATGTGTATAAGCAAACACAGATCCAGAAAGCACAGAAGAGCTGGTCTCCAGCCATCTGGTGTCAGACCAGGAGACTACAGAGACTGGGACCTTTCCAAGGTGGACTATCACACCACGAATATCTGCCATTGCTTTTGCAGTAGCTCTGCAGCCCCACTCTCCGTAAGCCCAAGTGCACAAGCGCACATTCTTGCTCTGCTCAGCTGGGATATTTGGGCAGCTGAGCTGAGGCGAACTGCTCTCTCAGACACCGTTTCCAAGCAGTGATTTCACCCCGTGAGAAGAATATGCCCAGATCAGACCTTTTAACAAAGTCCTGCTAACCCTATTCCTAAAATATTCTGTGGATGTTTGTTTTCCCTGTCACCACCCAGAAATCCAGGGCACTATTTGAATCTTCCACTGGAGCGTTGACACTATTAGGAATTACCTGCAGAGCACAGAGACCTACTTTCTTCTAATTTTTGTCCCCCAGATTAGCTCGAAGAACCCTTAAACCAATATAAGGCAAGAGGAATAAAGCTATCACTGTGGAAGGAAAACTACCAAAACAACTACATTTATAGCCCTGTTACATCAATTTTTCTGCATCAACCTTTTTAAATGTTTAATAAAACAATACTACATGCTATGCAATCTTTTTGTAATGAATACTCTATACAGAAAGCAGTCAGGTGGACAGGTAAACAGCCTTTATGCCGCAGCTTCAGGTTTCAAAATCACCAGATGAGCAGAGAGGTCGGATGCTTTATTTTGGGGTGAAGCCGTGATAGGGAAATGAATTCATAGACATGGCAACCAAGTCATTTTGTTTCTGTACCGCTCAAAAAAGAACTGCTCTGTTCAATGGAATTTGGTTTCAGCCAGTTGGTATCACAAATCACGCACAAACCAGCACTGAGCTGCTGGAGGGAAGGGATGGTCCAGCGCGAATTCAACAGGCACCATGTGAACAGCTCCTGCCCTCACCAGTGCAGGACCACAACCATCACATCTGTTTCCATGGTGCTTTTCACCCAGCAGTTTCACACTGGATTAAAACACCATAGGAGCTACTGCACAACCAGGGAGTGTCTCAGCTGGTTTGTAATGGTTCAGACCATCACCACATCTGGAGCTCCACGTCTGTATCTGGAGGAGTGCAGAACTCACCTCTTCCTTTCCAAGCTGAACACCAGCACCACTGAAGTCATGCAACAACCACTAACTTGAGTGGCATGGAAACTCCCTATGAGCTGACATTTTGGACACTGAAGCTGATTCTCTCTCTCTCCTGGGATATGGAAGAAGCACAGCCTTTTTTCACCTTCATGGGAGTCCCTCCATAGCAAAATCAACACAATTACAGAGCTACTTTGTGGGCTACCAGCACTGTTCAGAAACATTGCTTTCTGCAATGCAAAGCACTACCCAGCCTTGTGTCATTCCCAGGAAGGGACGGCATCTGTCAGACCCTCCACTCACACCGGGGTCAGTTCTGCTTCACCTGCTCACTCCTCAGCCCCCAGTGATTTGGGCACGCGTGTGTAACACAGCACTCAATCTTGTTCCCCTTACTCTTTTAATACTCAGTTGACCATACTGGCATCACTTCTCCCCTCTCCATCTAATGGAGAATAATGAAGACCAGCTCTGATAAATCTTTACTACCCAAACTCTCGTGTCCCTGCCAGAAATTACTCTGGCCAGTACTCAAGAGCTAGGAAGAACTGATTTGATGCAGAAAATCAAGATGTTTAGCTGTGCTATACTCTGGTACAGCAGTCTGAGACGAACAAAACCAACCATGAGCCTGCGAAATCGTGCATGGCAGCAGGTGAAGAAGGAGCAATCGTTCACTGCCTCTTTCAATACAAGAACTAAACAAATAAAGGGAGGAAAATTCATCATGGGCTATTAAATACAAAAATGTATCACTTTCAGCCCAAGGAATCCTAAAGCTTCAAACCAAGGAACGTGTGAGAAGTATCACTGCCCATTTGCTCCTCTATTAGACTTTCCCAACGTTTCTGGCATTGATTCATTGGTTTGGGTTGATTTTTGATCTGATTGCAAATTTAGGGGAAAAAAGTTTAAAAAGAAGTTTTGCTTATTTTTAAAGCACACCAACAGATCCCAACTAGCTTAAATTTTACTCAGGTGCACATTTTAATGCATTTTCTTAGGTGAGTATGTTGTCATTTAATCTCTTTCATACGTGAGTCATATTCAATTTCCAAACTATAAAGTAGTAGCTAGAAAAACAATTTCTATTCTGGCAGGTGCAGTTTGCCAGCTCTTGTCCATGGCAGCAAGTGTCCAGCTGAGCAGTCTCTGCTACCATAAGCTTCCCATGAGAAAAAGGATTCAAAATTTGCCAGAATCTCCTAATATGTAAGATTCAAGGCCATAACCATGTGTTGCATCTGAACATACTTGTATTCAGTTTTTCTCAGTGTTTGGAAGGGACGAGGTATTTCTGTAAGGAACTGCATCAATCCCTTAGCACAACGTTGTGTCCCAAAGGCCACCGCACAACACAGCTCCCACTGGATCATGACTTTGCCATCCAAAAGGCACAGCCTTTGCAGAAGACAGCAAAAAGGGATCACGCACCAAAGAAGAGACTTAAAAGTGGCTGCAGATCACAGGCATCCCACAGATGCACATGGAGACAGGTTGAGGTGAACCACCTCCACTGCTCAATGGATATAAAAAGAGGTGACCACAGCAGCAGACATTACAGACCAGAAAGATCAGACTGAGCCTCACCTCGCCAGCCACGGCTCTTCACAGCACCCATCTTCATGTGTTTCTGTTGAGTGCAAATAGGAATTTCAAATAACCATGAATCAACCTCTAATGCAAGAAGAAGAGATCTGCTTTGGACCTTTTCTCTGGTTAATGGACACACAATGTTCATTTTCAGCCATCTCAGGTGACAATAACTCATGGGACTACCAAAGAAAAGTTTCAAAGACACGAATTTTCCAAAGAGCTCTTTTTTTAATATATGTCTGGTAAACCCAAAGGCCATAAAAATAGCATGTGTGATTTCACATCAAGTGGCCATCTGCATATAGAGAAAACTAGAAAATTATTCCTATTTTAAAGCCATTTGGAAATGCAGCCCTTAATACACATCACCACCATTTTCCACAATATGATGGGCAGGCAGAGCATTCCCACATTAGGAATTGATAGCTGTACCTGCTAAAATGAGAAGGTTAAGAACATACAACTGGAAAATGCAGAGATATTTCGCAAAGCTGATTTATCTATCACTTTAAAAAACAGCAAAGCAAGAAAGATAACGCTGCTGATGTGTTTATTTTTGCAAACTCCTTCGCGAAAGAAAGAAGACATTTTTAGGCAGAAAACCTTCAAGGAGAGCTTCTATGGGCCAGCAAATAAATACACAAGGAAGACGTTGCCAAAACCAAAACTCAAAAGCCAGCAGAATAAATGGGATGCACAGCTCGCTCGCTCCGGAGCTGCCCACACTCACAATTAGCAGTGCCGGTCCCTCCACAGCCGACGTCTCCCACGGTCAATACAGGCACTTTGGCAGCCGATAGATGCTCTGTGCTCAGCATGGCCTTCAATTGCCACCTGTCTTCCATTACCATCTCCCCTGCTGCCTCCGTTGTACCTGATTAATAAAGCCCATTCTTCCTGTTTATTTTCTTATCGATCCACCAGCTCCTGCATGGGAAAAGGCGTCAATGCGGTTAAGGGCAAGCAGCTGCTTGGAGACTTCACCCTTCAGCTACTTTCTGAGAGTGCATTTTATTCACATCGGATAATAAGATTCTGTGGTTAAAGAAGCTTTTAGGTATTGGCATTGTCATAAAATGTTCCTTGTGTCCTACTTCACTGGAGCTGACAAACTCCCTGCTTGCTTGTCAGTAGACTAATGAGAAAAGAAGCACTTCTAAAGAGCTTTGGATACTTTTGCATTGCAAAGTGAAAAGGAGAAAGTGAGATATTTCAACGGTGTTCCATTTCATTCCAAAGACCCATAAAGAGGAAAGAAAAAAGGCAATGTTTCTGCACAATCACTGTATCAACCAAGCAGCTCACTTATTAATCTCTCCTTCCTCCGCATTTGCTGGCTTGGGGGCTTCAAAAGTTGACACTTGACTTGAAAAATGCCAACTCTAAGCAGTTTATTTCCTCTTGAACTTTAAGAGCTGACTGAGACAGAAGTGACCTTTAAAAAGGCAGGGTTAGTTCTTGTATGAATTGATAGAAGGATTCTTTGCTTACACAGCACAGCAAGGTACTAAGCAAATCTCCTATGCAAACACCCCTTTCGCACCAGAGGCAAGAAGGACAACATGGTCCATCAACCACAAGATACAAAGGACTGGAGAACCTTGGATCTGGTGACCCAGCTTGCCTACGTCAGGAGGGGAAGGCGATGTTACAGCCATAAATCAATGACCCTACATACGCACAGGACAGGCACTGTACCAACATCCGTAACCTCAAGATCTTCCATCACAAGGAAGCAGCACGGGCACAACCAAAATTAAGTGCAGCCACTAATTTGCACCTAAATCTCACCACCAGCACAGACTACAAAACTGCCAAGCAGGTGAGCAAGGTACCAGGACTCCTCTTCTGAGACATCTCGCTGGTGGTTGTAACTCTGCTTACAGCAATCTCTCCTGAAGCTGCCGAGAAAGAAACTAATCACTGCATAGCTCATTAATGGTCTTCAATGCAAGGCAGTTTGCAAATGCAAATCAATACACAACAATAACTACTAATAATACTCGCTGCCACACCAGTAGCCAGAAAAGTAACTGGGCAGAATATCCTTGTCTGAGGTCCACCACACAATTAATACCACCAGATGTCCAAAGAAAGGCAATTGAGGGATTTTGTGGCAGCGATTGAAGGATTTTGTGGCAGCAGAGGATAACCTAGGAGTTTTGATAATGGAAATTCACAAAGCAAACATCTAGGATGCTAATGGGTATGGGGATATGCTGCAGACAAATAAGTTTAGTTTGCCCATGTGCTAATAACGACACTTACTTGAATGGCATTTGAAGATATAAAGTGCCCTGCTGAAAGGAAGGCCTGTGCCTAAACCTGTACGCTAAAGTAAGACATCCAAATTACACTTCATTTATCCCAAATAGTGCAAAACTGTTCACCCATTTCTCACTTTGTAATGAAGGCAGAAAAGGCCATTTCAATAAAGGCAAAACATTAAAAAAAAAGGGTGAGCAAGCTTTCCACTGCTAGGAAGAAAAATTCCTGACAGGTAGGGTTGAAGTTCTGCCTTTTTCTTGAATTTTATTTTCTTTCTAGTCTTGATCTTCATCTACCATGCCATGCAGACTCCTAGCAGTAAAGGGCTGATGGGGTTCGGGAATCTGCAGTGAAGTATGAAGTATCACTTTGCCATCAGCAGCAATGAAATGCTTCCAATCTACCATCAACCCGCTTCAGCAGAGGCAGACATTTATAAAGAGAAGCCCACGGCTATTCCGTGCAGAATTTACTACTTCTTTTTCTCTGCAAGGAAAGTACACATCAGACTCACCAAGGCAGACAGAAGAAGTCAAGCCCTACATAGTCTAGGTTAACTTATAAATGATGAATCTTTTCTGGCATTATTCCTAAGGTTTAGGATCAGGCAACATGGCTCCAGAAAAATGAGCAGGGGGAGACGAGATGGGGAGCGGTATTTTGCTCTCCGGTGTAACCGGGGGCATGACAAAGAACCACAGCATCAGTGGGATATTGAGTGGAAACTCACATGAGAGCTTGGCATCTCACTGCTGGTGGAGACTTAGGACATTCCTGCACCTGAAACGTATTTAAGTGTGTGTGCATGTGTATAGACACAAGCACACAGTACTTATCAACGCATATTAAAAAGCAATACCTGTACTGTTTTATCCTACATAGCATTGCAAAAGTAGCAAGAATTAGGCTTAATTTTTGATATCTTTTTAAATACTGACTGATCTCTCAAGTAACCAGCAGAGTTCTCAGAGAAATCTGTTCACTCCTGCAATGCTGGAGAGAGATTCCCACTTTCAAAGTTACCGTACAATTCCTTCTTTTTAACAGTCAATTTAACAGTGTTTAGCCTCCAACTGTTGCTTTCATGCACAGAATTCTGCTCTTGGGAATCTGATTCTCATGCACAAGCAGGCTTCTTAACATCTGTATGGCAATATGAAAATACAAAAGTACAAACTTATATGGTAGGTGCAGAACTACTGCAAAACAGATTTGTTCGACTGTAATACACATCAAACAAGATGAAAAAGCAGTAAGAAACTGCCATCTTATTTACATGAGAAGTACTTTGAGACTTCTAACTTTTGCCTGAAGGTTTTTAATTAAAAGCAACTCATGTCCCAGGGCATTTTGCTTGTAATAAGCCGCCTTCCTCATGCAAGGACTCTGCTCTCTATGCTTTGGCACAATCTAATCACCCATACGGGAGCAAACGATAACATGAACGCAGATCAGAAAAATGTATGTGAAAGACCCAAAAAAGATGAAGAAGTAGATGTAAAAGAAGAAACAATTTTGCACCCTTTAATCAAAAGTGGTTTAGATCTTTGGAAAGACAATAAGCTGGGGGGGAAGGTTGGTCTGCATAAAAATTGAAACTTATGAGTTCAGTCACTGCTTGTTTAGGTACTCCTAACACTTGTGTTCCCAGATCTGACTCTCAAGAGAGATCATCTGAAGTCAGATAGAGATTTTTTTCTATCCTGTTTATATTTCAAAGAACAAGGAGAGAGAGAAAGAAGAAGCAAGTGATCAAGAACCCACATTTGGCAGCTCTGTCTGTGCCATTTAATTCAGGCAGGAGAATTTACGAGTTGCATTCACTTTGGTTACTCCAGGTATTTTAGCAGAAATGTACCCAGTGACTCAGAAGAAAGGGCAGGAGTTTTCCCAGATTTCATGCAATAACATAGAAAACAAAGTTTACTGAAGGATAAAGAAATGTCAAAAGTCCTCAGCAAGGCACAATAAATAATCTTGCTAATATGTTGTGTAAGCTAGCAGCAAAACACAAAGCTGGCGAGGCTTTCTCTGAAAATGGGGAATCCATCTTTACCATAAGGACTTTGACTCACATATTGCAATAACACACTGTTGGATCTGGAAGAAAAACAGCCAAAAAATCCACCAAACACAAGACCAGTTTACAAAGTCACTCAAGAAATCAGACAAATTAGGGTGGTTAAAAGGGGAAAGTCGCTGTTGAAGCAATGCTGCTTCTGGATGTGCCACTGAAGGACTCAGAGCTGTACCACTCCCAAGGTCAGGAGGCACCAGGCTCTGACGATGTTTGCTAACAGTTTCCCTCTCCACACGGCCCTCCTCCAATGTCTGTGCAATATCAGCCTGGGTGCTCTTGTTAAGAGGAAGCAATGCAAAAAAAAATGTAATCGTGAAGATTCCTGTCAATTTTGCACAAACACCCTGCACAAACCCTCTTACCAAATTCAGCAGCACAGAGAGGACAAAACAAAGGCATTGTCTTTTCCTAAAAACTTCAAAAAGGAATTTCAGCAGAAATCCGGTAATTTTATTGCAAATATACCTCTGCAAATTCCCAAGAAGCTTTTAAGAAAAGGGAAAATACCTAATTTTACAAACAACAACAACAACGCCACCCTTGAATGCCAGAACTTGTGGATTGCCGAGTATTTGGCGATGCTTTGAACAGAGCAGAGGCAGCTGTCAGCGATGTTCCAGACCGAATATTTGCAGGTACTCTTATATGCAAGTGTCAGCTTCACAGGCCTTCAACATAAAACTGAGATTATATATCAAAGATAACTCACAGAGCAACTATATTTGGCCATCATTAAAGGGTTAAAAAAAAAAGGGAAGAAAAAGAATTTAAAAAGCAACAGATCACCAAGAAAACAAACCAAAGAAGCCAGGACAGGACACTGAAGTCACACATTTGATCACCAGGATTTTAAGGAGGTTATTTTGTGCATGTTTGCTGCCCAAACTGACAGACTGCTCACCTGGAAAGATTCGCCTTTGATGCTATAGCTGTTCAAAGTTATTCTCAAACTGAAGAAAAACAGTAAATAGCAAGAACCCGTATCTATAAAGGTTTCCAAATATACTACAGAGTATAATATCATGCTAGAATGGCACACATGCCTAAAAGAGGAAATCTTTTCTGACATTTTCTGACATGTTTAATACCTCAAAATGAGTATACATTGAGAAGTCTACTTGGACTCCCTGAAATCAGTCTAACGAAGTCAATCAATTTTAGGAGAATTCATTAATCTATTTAGAGATGATTGATTCCATAGCCCCAGCTATTAGTTACGGATAGCATATACATATTTAACAACCTCGGAATGATTTAAAAATCCATAAGCCTGCAATGACTCGTTACAAACTTCATACAGGAGTGTTTTAAAAGGCTAATCTAGGTGATTTCATTAGTGCTTTTCTGATACTTCTCTAAATCTAGACAATGTTAATCAATGCCTCCAATGCTGTTCATGCTCTCATTTTCGGGATCTTGGTGTTCCAATATTTGCATTTCTGTTAAGGCAGGAGAGCCCAGTGAAACATCTGTTTTCACGGGTTTATAAAACTGTATGGAAACTTTTCTATCGATTATTAGAGGATCTTTTTTGAAAAAATATGGTTATAGTTTACCAGTGGTGTTTACAGAATAAAGCCACAGCTTCACAAGTTTATAGACTTTTTAAATTGGATTTATGAAATAGTTCATCTCCTCCATCTGTGGTGCAGTATATGGGATAAAAACATCGCATTGGAATCAAAGAGAATTAAGGTACAATCCAACATTTACATTGCACTGAACTTTCCATCCACCAACACAGTACCGTGAATTCTTACAAAGATTATCTGGGAAGTTGATATTTTAAACCAGATGAGAAACTTTGTATTTGGGTTTCTGTCACCATCATCAACAGAACAAAGGCTGAGCAAAAAGATTTTGTCCATCAGCTCATCAGAGTGTTTTTTTAAGACTGAATTCACCTATTACACAGAAATAAAAGATCGCATCTGAAACTAAAGCCATATTCTTTCCCTCGACACCCAGAGTCCCAGTGAAGCTGTCACAGATAAGCAATAACAACCATGACCGAATGCATGAAATAACACCTGGCTTTTAGATACACTGAAAGAACAACGTCTTGTGAAAGACCAGTAATTTGGGAAACATTTGTACGCTACCAAATATATGTCATCTTCCTTTGGTTATCAGACACCTCACCTCTCCAAGCCTGTTTCAGCACAGGCAACCACCGCTTGCTTATTTTAGTAACCCGTGTTTATTTACTCCAAAGCCAGAAAATGTAACTGCTGTTACCTAAGGCACATAAGAGAAATTACTTCAGTTTTGCCCAAAACTGAAGACTAAATTTAACCAAGTTCCCAGCATTTATTTTAAATGTGGGGCACAAATCTAGCTTGCAGCTTTTATGGCCTAGGTTGGCGCATTTTTGAGTTTTATTTTTGGTTGGTTTTTTTTTTTGAAAATGCTTTTTTATCTCCTCAGAAAAGTGCTGGCAATTCAGTTTGAACAAACATAAATAAGCCTCCTATGAGGTCTTACAACAAATTGTTCAGTAGAAAATAAAGCACTTTGCACGTTTCTGCACCCGAGTGCTGGTGCAGAGCAGGGAGGCGGCGCAAGCGGGCGTGCTCCATGAAAACCACCAAGAGGCAGAGCACCAACACTGAAGATACAAACACTTTCCAGTAGTTGTTCCACTTTTTCTTCAAGCTTCTATGAAACCACAGTAAGCAACTGTGTTAAATAACATGAAATCTATTTATATAAAGCTAATTGCAATGCCTGTTTCCACTGACATCCCAAGACAAATCTCTCAGTCAGGAGAGAGCCCTGAAGAGAGACACAAACTAATCCATACGGCCGCCTGAGCAACCCTCGCTTGCCTTCATTAGACTCCCCACCGAATCTCGAGAACCAGGATCAATTTGACATCAACTAATTGCAGTTATTCTCACCATCTTTCTAAGCGAGGGCTCGGCAGAAATCCTGGGCGGCACAGGTTGCTGTCGCTGTGTGCAGCAGAGCTCTGCTCTCCAAAAATCAAATCTGGATTGTCGAGAAGATTACAGGTGCCAGACTTACAGTTTCATTAGAAGAAATTAGTGTGGTTTTGCACAAGAATCAGTGTGCATTGGTTCTATAAAAAATAATCTGAAATATCGAGTAGCTGGTATCTGCTGGTAGCTCTGCATTTTCAAAAAAATCAATCTGAAAGTTGAACTAGAGATTGATCTCTAGAAAATCAGGTAAAAACACCTAATGATTATATTTAATAGCATAGTAGTAGATCTAAATGTAAATGCAAAGAAAGAGACTACAAATAAACATGAGACTGTAATAGCTGTAAACGTCTTGCCTTTAGGAACATCTGATTTATTTTTAAAGGTAGGTTCGAAGCCTCCTGTTTGCTCTCCTCTGGGTCCCATAAACTATGACTGTGTTAATATAAAGCTTAGTCTGCTCTTAAAGAACAGCTGAGCAGCTTCGTTTCTATTCTAATCTTCAAGCAAAGGTCGTATCTCAAGTAGGCTTTTTCCACTCTTTTTTTTGTGTTGTATACAGGAGACGGGCTGGGGTGGGTTGCCTTTCCTCCGACAAATTCAGATTACATTTCGGCCCAAATCGGTGTGCAGGAGACACCGACATTTCTCATCCAGCCACATCTCTTCAAGTATTTCCAAATCCATTAAATTCAGAGCTCATATCCTTGGGAGGGTCCCCTGACAACCATGTGATCTGCACTGCTTTACACAGCCTGCAGCTCCAGCTCCAAACCAAGAGTGAAAATTTCCTATTCATTTCATGTGTTTGCTGTGGATAGTAGTGATAATTAACCAGAGAGATGGAAATTAATTTCATAATGGATAATTTCAGTGGAAACATCCAGATGTCCTGAAACTGGTTTGTGCTTGAAATTGAGACTAGAGCCAGGCATTTTCCACCCTCTATTCTGAACATTCCCCGAACCCCTGTGCAGTGGGGAAATGCACTGCTTGACAGAAACTCCCACAAAAACTAGGAAACACACCCAGAACTGGAGGGTTGCTGGCTCACTGAGTGGGCCAAGTACCTTTTGTTAACTTACCAGCAATTATTCATTTTATTCTCTAATCTGAAGCGTGTGTGTGTCTATGGACATATGCACATAAACTCATACTTTAAAGTATGACATTTAGGGATACCAGCACAGCTCAGCAAAGAGGAAATTTACGTAAACCCGTGCTAGCACTCAGTTAAACATACAGACATAGCCCCACTGACTGCATTCATCCACTGACGTTTGTGTACAAACACTAAAGAAAACAACATAAACATTTTGGCTTTGCTTCCATTCGAGATACATTAAGCCTGAAAAGCGAAGAATGGCGTCACAGGATGCTAACTAGGGAAGACGCTTCCAAAACTGCCTCTGAATCACAGCAATTAACAGAATTAGACTGTGACCCTTTGAGTTCGATCAGCGTGAAATTGTTCTGATATGGGAAGAAGTTAGTATGAAAGGCAAAATATACTTTGTCTTACATCTACAGTCCACCACGCTGCTTCTGGTCTGGCTACTGGTTCTTACCATCGCATTTCGAGCGTCTCTGGCTGGGTTTCGCCCCCCATGCGTGGTAATTCTTCTCTGCAAGCAGACAATGTTTACCGGAGCAGACAAGCCAGACTTTGGATCTGGTGATTTGAAGTGCATTTCTTAGCAATTCATTTCAAAGCTCTGCAGTTCACGACTAAGGGCTTCACCAGACCTGGCAAGAACTGAGCTAATCCCCTCTATTTCCATACCGATCCAGGAAACTGAAGAGAGCTTTTGGGGAATAAAAGGTGTTCTGGAAAGTGCTGCTCTCCCATGAGCAACTTGCTCAAGCCGTCAGCCAGCCATGGCCATCGTACCACGGTTTGCAGGGTAAATACTTCTCCTGCGGTGTGCAAGGGCCAGGACAGTCAGACCAAGATACGTGACCCTCAATTAGTTCTGCCAAATGCTTTCTTGGCAATACTCTCCAAGCTTGGTATATTTTGCCTCTTTTTTCCTTAACTTTTCTTCTTGAGGTACTTTTTCTGTACATGAAAAATTATGAAGAGATTGAAAGTGAAGGGAAGAAACCTGCAGACTTTTGTTAGGTCCCTGTTATGCCATATTTAATCTGTGAGAAACAGACCAAAACCAATATTTAGCATTTTAAAAAACAATACTTGTACTTTTCCAGTGAACAGAGGACAAGGTTTGAAATAAAACTTTACAATATACAGATTCAGAGATTGTCTCTTTACATTTCTCATGGTCAAAGACAGCAGGCAATGCGGCCCCGCTAAAATGAGATAAAAAGCCATTCTGCAGCAAAACACTAAAAGCCCTTCACATTCACAAATTCCTCATCTCATTTTTCAAGGAGAACCTCTTCTTGCAGAAGCATTACAAAACCATTTCCTTCCTCTTTCATCTTGATGAAACAGCACGTTATTTCCATGCAGGGAGCTGAGGTGCAAGGGCATTAAAATCTGGGGTTATTATAAGGACCAACCAACTCGCAGTCATTTCTAACCAAACTCAGCTGCAAATCTCTTGCTCCAGACCATGACACCTCTAAAGCTCCCCAGACTGAACAAAGGCTGAAAAATTTCATCCCCTACCCAAACATAAGTCATAAAATATACAATCTCACTGTAATTCCCTTAAATGGGAAAGAACTGGCAGACTGGTGATAGAGAGAAACCAGAAATGCTGGACCAAGCTAAATTACCTCTATAGTTTTTATTCTATAGATGACATCTACTAGTAACACAAATTCACATGGGAAAAGGATCTTTGATACTACGTGTCTAGTGATACATTTTTGACACACATTAAGTGTTTCTAGAAAGAAGTTGATACCTATGAACAACTGAGAAGTTTAAGCCTCCCACTTTGCTCTACTGCATATTTTAATTTTGAATGTTGAAAACTCAATACCCCAAACTCCTAACATCACAAATGTGGGGAATACTTCTACAGTATTTTGAAGGCAGACAAACAGGCATCTCACCTGCACTCTGAATTTACTAAGCAGTTACGTAGCAGCTGTTTCCAGACTGAATTCAGATCACATCCTGCCGAGAAGCGAGGTACGTGAAGGCATCTCCCTACAGTACTAAGGTGGGTTCTGGTCATCTTGATGAATGAGCAAAAGCTTACACATGTCTGCCTAAAAAACCCCACAGACGTAAACACTGTTTCTTATCCAAATGTCCCAGATTCCATACACCAGTGTAGGTGACTTGTTTTATGAAATGTCACTCCCAAAATCCAGTCCCAAATATCTTCTTTTATGAACCCAAGCTTTCATTTCAGTGTTCTTGTCTACATAATGGGATAACGCTACTGAACTTGCTTGCAAAGCCATTTCATTTCCACAGAGGAAACATTTCCCAGAATACAAAGGAAAACTTGTTACATCTTTGATGATGGAGCCTTTTCACTGTCCGATAGCTTGTCTGGTTTTACCAAGATTATTAAATGCTCTAATAAGAGACTCTAACACTGCATACAAACCTCTTTTTACATACCAACAACATGACAATAATTTCACTCTTGTAAGAGCAAGGCGTTGTTTTCATCCTTGATACTCTTCCAATTTGCTATTTCATTTTAGAAATGCTTCTCTGGCATTGAACAGACAGCACAGGGGCTGGGAGCTGCTGCTGCCTTTCCTTTGGCCAGGCTGAAGGTCCAGGAGCCTGATGGGGAAGCGCACACCTCCGGGAGCACCAGAGATGGGCGAGTCTTGCTGTCCACATATTTGGGCTTAAAATTTGACTGACTTTGCTGTGAAGATGATGTGAGCTCTAATAGAAGCCATCAATGAGCAGGGCATTGCCACGTTATACTGTACATTCGCAGGAGTTTTACAAGGTTTGCACTCTCACTGCACTTCTTCCCTCCAATAAAAAGTTCCCACATCCTCTCTCTTCTGTTCAATGCCAGTTTTCACAAGTCTAGGGAGAACCTTCATATCTTTGAAATCACTGTGACAAAGAATTGTAAAAGTTATTGGAGAGCACATTTATAGGCATATTTCCTGCAGTTTTTTCCATGAGAAGACACTTAACTTAGCTACACACTGAGCTATAGGCCTCTAGAGTCAAATCTTGGCCAACTACCTGGTGCACTAGGCTTTAGGAGATAAGCAATTAACACCAAAGTTACACTTTGGAAGCAAAGAAATCTTTCTTTTAAAAATATTGCTTTGAATAACTGAAGTGCTAAACAAGTGTTAGCTGTTTAGACACCATGGGAGAGAGAGGTCCTTGCAAAGTGGTCACCTTCAGTCTCAAGAAATCAAAACAGCAGGTAAAATCTCCCAGGTAACTCCATGTACACAGTTACAAACAGGGATAGCTTTAGACTTAAGACTTAAAAGCAAGTTATTTTCCACTTTCCAGAATACTTCAAACTATTTATTAGTGGTTGTCCAGTTCTTAAAAGTGAATTCCATCTAAAATTGATGAAACAACTCTTTTGGGTTTAGCCACTGAAATATTTTGCATTTGTAGATACAGTTACAAATTAATTGCAGCAGCAATACACGTAAGAAGGAAAATTAACAGGTTAGGGCTCTTATCTGGGATTCAGCAGATCTAAGCTCAAAGCCTCATTGAGCCTCAGGCTTTCAGCTTAACCTCGGGCAATTCATTTAACCTCCCCTGTACCTCTGTTACTCATCTGCACAACACTGTATATAATAAGAATGTCAAAACGCTTCTTATCTACAGTGTTTATATGACAAACGTGCAAAAAATTCCATCACTAGGATCTATGTGGGTATCTATAGACACATAGAAGACTCAAAACCCAAGTATTTCTCAACAGAACCTTCAGGGCACAAATAACATCTTCTCTCTAAGAGAGAGCAAAAAACCCACTTCTCCAAAAAGCCCAGAAATGGTCATAAAAGAACTGTCAGAAGGAAGAGAGAGCAAAGTTTTCTCTTTTAATGTATCAGAAGCCCCACTGCAAGACTACGATAAATGAGAGACTGAAACAAAGTTCAGATGACCAAGGATATCACTCCTTTCAAGGTACAGGTCTGAGGTGTGGACAGCCAGCTCAGAGGGAAAAATCACCTCAATTTCAGACAGCAAAAGAGAAATGAGAGGAGATAAAACCACTGGTTCTGCTCCAGTGTTATGGATGGGGAAACGGGTTATTCTCTGGCATTCTAGAGGGAGTCACGCTAGAGGCACCACACAGTGCCTGGGGTTTCCAAAGGGAAACAGAGGGGGCAAGGAGGTGGTGCCAGTCACTGGACAGCAGAGCAGCATCTTCAGGAGGACCATCTTTATTTTCTACCTGCCCTGGTGCGTCAAATTCTCTGCAATGGGAAATCTGGACACGGTCCTGGCAGATGAGTCCAGAACAAGAGGACGGGATGGATTTTGAACCATGATGACACAGCCAAATATAAAAACAAGCAGCATTCTGATAGCCTTAGCACTTTCAGTAACCTGTGGTCAAGGATGGTGGGTAATAACATACAGGGTATTTTATCAGATAAACAGATTTACCTTATGGGGCTGACCCATATATTAAATTTCCCAATATTTGGCTGTGATTTAGCGATCTAGTAGGGATGAGGAGGGAATGCAAAGCAAAGAACTGCACTTCTGCTTCCTTACAGACCTTCCACAAAGCAACTCCTGTCCAGAGATAAGGAGGAAAGGCAGCCAAGAAGTGATCAAATGAACCCATGGAAGATGTTCAGGCACGTCACTGGAAATAAACCAGTTTAAAGAAATGCAGCTCAGTTAGGTAAAGAGACAAATCTGTACAAATACAAATGCATTTCTAAAGAAGATGCTCCTAACAGACTCCATGGGCAGCAGCACAAGCAAGCTGGCTGATAAAGCAGATGCAGCCACTAAAGCAAATGGAATTCACATTCGTATTTAGTTAGTGGAAATCTACCAGATACCCGAGGGTGATGAACATTAAACAGTGTGAAATTTTATTGCATTTTTCTGCTCCCCTCCTGGGATTTTGACGACAATAACCATTTTTTGCATATAAACAGTGTGAGCTCCAAAAGCTCCATTTTAATCGAAGATGTTCCATGAAAATTTAACACGCACAAAGGCTTTGAGTGCCGAGTTTTCTTCGTGAAGAATGACATATTTAAACAGTTAGTGAATTAAACCCACATTCATGTTGTGAATGGTAAGGTGACTTAGAGACTCAAACCCAGCAGGTTCTGAAGTACAATGAATTTGCTCCATTAATAATCTGCAATTTATTTGAATATTCCTGGAGTACAGAAACTTGTTTAACTGTCTTGTCATGCAGAGGATGGATTTCCTGAACACCCACCTACATTATTATTAACATTTCTATACTGCTACACTTTGCACTGAGAGCAAATATATTCCATTTTTAAAGACTGTCGCTATTCCCCCAAAACCACTGCTCTCAGCAGTCACACTGGGTCAGGCCAAATCTAATGTAGCCCGGCCCTGTCTTCAGCGGCAGCCAAGGCAGATGCCTTTGGAAAAGCACAAGAGCAGGACAAAGGCACAGCAAAACTTTTGCAAATATTTTCCATGTCTCCAGCAACTTACAGCTCAAATACTTTCTGAATCAAGCCTGGTACCTTTGCAATTATAGACCCAAATGTATTTTTCTTCCTGTAAGACTTTACTCCCTTTTTGAACTTCTACAACATCCTACTGAATGGCATCCCAAATCTTGTTCATTACTCATCGTCATTGTGCTAGTTTAAGCCAACAAATTTTATTTGCTGATCTCTAGTTCACATAAAGCAGGCAGAAACTCATCATTAGACAGCATTGTGAGTTATCTTGTACGCAAAAAGACATTAACAAGAAAGCACGCAAAGAAGTTGAGGTGATAAAGGCGCACGTCCACACAGTTCTTCACTACCTACCTGCAGGAACAACTGCGTAGAAATGAACACAAATACCCTACAAATTAAGTTGTTTCAAGACATTTTTAACTGGTAGCACGCAGATAACAAATCTCTAAAGCAAATCCCAAACCAGATTACAACCAGTATTTTATAGCTCCAGGTATCGGAGGAGTTTTATGAGCCAGAGGGAAGAGACAGCAGCTGCCCAAAACACCTTTCATTTAAAAGGCAGGATAATAAATGAATATAAACACCATGGAAGGAACAAGAAAAATAATTACTGCCTTGTTGTCCTTAGTCATTCTTACAGCTTAAAAGGCAGGTTGGGGGTTGCAGATAGAATACATGCAAAAACTAAGCAGCACCTGGATTTTAAGCAAGGAAGACAAATGACAAACAGAAGGGACTGCAAGAATAAAACGTTTTGTGTAAAAGGATGGGAAAAACAGAAGGGAAGAAGAATATCAGCAATATGAGCAGCTCAAAGACTTCGGGGCAAATGAAAAGGTGATAATAAAAGAAAACCAGCCACCTGTGAAATATACGTTAAAAAAACTAAATAAACCAACAGTTGCTACTGAAATTTGAGCAGCAGTCAAGGGGCAATGCTGCTGTCAAGAACTTACCCAAGTCCCTCTGCATCACAAAGTCACCGTGAGCTCATGAGGTGTAGAGGGACCTGCCAAGACAGCCAGAAAGGGGAGTGCAAAGCAGACCTGGTGCTCCCTGCTTCATGAAAAACATTCCCCCAGAGTAACGAAGCACTGAAGGAAGTGGTACACGGTTTCTTCTGCAATATTACGGAGGGAAATTGGGAACATACAACGGGGAATGATCCAAGAGCAGCAGAATGTGCCAACACCTTATATTGAATGCCCAGCACAAAGCTGAGCACACTGCGAATTCACAGGATGTAGGAGAGAAGAAGTTCAAGAAACCTTCACCCCAAACTGAATGTGCTCGCTCCCATTTCTTTAAATAAGAACCCAAATAAAAGACACCAAGGAAGACTTCATTCCCACTTAGATTTATTTATTCAAATGAAAGTTACTTTTACTGCTTGCCATCTCTGAATTCACAAAGGAAAAGACATCGAACATTTCTGTCTACTCTAAGAAAACTCAGAGCAAAATGATCGGAAGCCCGTATGAGCAGATGAAACCAGAGAGTTTCCATAACAAAACAGTTTCCTCTACCTCAAAATCTCCCCCACTGCCTTTTTTTTTTTCTTCAACATTTTAGCTACATCTATTGATTTTCCTCCTCCTCCTTCAGGGAATATTCACAGATGTGCAAAGCCACCTCTAACAGCAACATTAGCTGAAGCAAAAAATGAAATTTACACTTGACTGCCTTCTTCAACAATGTGCAATCACCATTTAATAGGAAAATGGAGCAGAGTGCAAACAGGAAAAGGAAAGGCCTGATTAAAACCCACGATACCCCCGCTACGGAAACAAGGCACACACTGAGCTGGGAGCAGCAGAGCTCTGCAGTGGCCCGCAGCCCTCGCCAGCAGAAGCAGAAGTACCCAGGGGAAGTATTTTTCATTGGAAGCAGGGTGCTGGCTATCATACATCAACTTGTTCTCCTTTTTGTTAAGGAAAACAAAGCAAGTGCTTAAGATACATATTCATGAGCCCTTTTTGCTAGCTAACAAAAGCCAAATCCACTAGGAAAAAACAAGAAGGTGCGGTCTGGGCTCCGAGCCTTCCCAAGTCAGCAGTGTCACAAGCCCATCCTTTTCACAGAATCACAGAATCACAGAACGGTAGGGATTGGAAGGGACCTCAAAAGCTCATCCAGTCCAATCCCCCTGCCGGAGCAGGAACACCCAGATGAGGTTACACAGGAAGGTGTCCAGGCGGGTTTTGAATGGCTCCAGAGAAGGAGACTCCACAACCTCTCTGGGCAGCCTGTTCCAGTGCTCTGTCACCCTCACTGAGAAGAAGTTTCTTCTCAAATTTCAGTGGAACCTCCTGTGTTCCAGTTTGTGTCCGTTACCCCTTGTCTTATCATTGTTTGTCACCGAGAAGAGCCTGGCTCCATCCTCGTGACACTCACCCTTTAAATATTTATAAACATTAATGAGGTCTCCCCTCAGTCTCCTCTTCTGCAAACTTCTTTTCCACCCAGAATTTGTGCCCAGCTCCACTATCTGGAAAAAGAGAAGTTGTTGTCTCAGTAGCCTGACCTCGGTGACGTCTCAAATCCTGTCACTTTGCAGACCGCCATCAGCAGGGCCAGCTTGCAGATGTCCCATCAACACTGCATGCGGGCGGGCCTGCCAGTCCCCCCTGTGGCTGCTGCAGTGATAATCCCACCACAGCAAGGCTTCCTTCTGATACAAAGCAACCAACTGAAGAGTCAGTCCCTTGTTTTGGCTTCAAAACCACATACACACATCCCCTAGCCAGAGAACTATTCTCTAGATCTGAGAGCCTGCACTACAGGATGTTTCTCACTTCTACATCTTACTGATCTGCAGGATGGCTCCTGAAAAGCCAGCACTGACTTGGCCTCACAGCTCAAACTGGGTTCTCTACAGGTATTCAACTTGTAGCATTGCCCTAAAATTCACCTTCGCACTCTGGCCATGCTTCACAGCTTGATTTTTGTTGTTGTTGTTGTTGTTGTCATTTTTATAATTTATGTTATAGGTTGGTTATTAATGAGTTCTCATTTACGTGTCAAGGATGAGAGAAATCACCTAATCACCTGCTTTCCCCATCAGTGAAGGAATGGGGGCTACCAATTTGCTTTCCACTCCTTTCTCTTCTTTCTTCTTCTATGTGTGAGATTTACCTTTCCTGTCAGCTGTGAGCTGGAAGAATCATTTCCTAATTACCAAGATTTCTCACACACCAACTCTGAATCATTGGGCTTTTTTTGCCTCTTAAATTAGGAAAATATTCCTTTGAAACAATGTTTTATTTTCAATTGGCTCTGACAAAAGTCTGAATTTCTCCTTAGCTTTTAATTGATATTCGCAATACATTATTAATAACAAAACCAAAAGAATATGGCTAAAGCAAACAAGTAAACAGCCTCATTTCTGTAGCTTACTGATGATCTGAATAAAATTATTAGAAAAAGTCTTTAATTTCTTTTTAAGCTAGGTAGTAACTTTACCTTTTTGCCACGTACAGTTTTATTTGTAATAAGAGAAAAAGTCTTTAATTTCTTTTTAAGCTAGGAAGTAACTTTACCTTTTTGCCATGTACAGTTTTATTTGTAATAAAAGGGAATTGTAAAAACGGCTTCTTGTTGTTGTTGTTGTTAGCTTGCTGTCTCAGAATCTTAAATTACACATTTACAAACAGGTTGGCGCTGTGATGCTACACAACCAGAAGACAGCAAGACCAATACCAGTGGGGCATGGCTGTCTCCCACAGCTATCTACTGCTCCAGCCAGAGCCCTGCACAAGTTATCACCAAATATTCCAGTCACCGTGGGATGAGTCATTTGCCCTGCACGGTTATTGAGCACTTTGAGAGCAGCTGATCGTGAGAAACCTGCACGTTCGCGTGGCTTCGCACCGCACCTCCCTCCTTGAGTGAATCTGTCAAGCTGAAGGCAGCTAACCCATCCTCTGAACTGAACAAATGGGAGGCATTTAATGGGTAAAACCAGCTGTAATTACACATTCAGGCAGAGCTAATACATACAACGGGCTCCTTAAGTAACTGTCATGATGGTAAATTATTAGTAAAAGAAATCTGCCATGAAAATGGGCTTCTAGGCAGTACCTCTGACAGAGAGAAACTCCGCTGTGCCCACGCAGGAAGGATGCTAAGAAGCAAAGGGCACCGCTAATTTCAGTCTCTCTCCTGTTTGCCCTTGTAAACTGCAAATGCTGACAACATCTCACTCATACACACCGTAAAGCTGCAGCCTTATCCAGCAAAACTCAAATTGCAGATCCTTCCTCGATCCCTAGACTGATACCATGCAAGACTAAATAACCTCTACAGACAATCTTCAGAAGAAAAGCTTCCAAGAGGAGTATTGCAGAGAAAGGAGTATACTGCTCACATCTAGAAAACTAAAAGATAGGAATTTATCTAACCAGCTGCCTGGGGCAAAGCATCTACGTTCAGATAAGTAATGATCAGAGTTTCACTGCCCAACTGCACGATAGGCAGTATCTGTTATGATCGTCACCGAAGTCTGATTACAAGAAAGCTGTATCAAACAAATATGGATCACCCCCATTTTCAGTGAACGTGGGAAGAACGGCAGAAAGGATAACAGTGCTGAGCACCCAGCAGCACAGCGATTACAGCCCAGCTCAGCAGTGGTAGGTTCTACACGTTAATAAAATATCATTCATTTTTCTCACCTATTGAAAAAACAGAACAAGATTCACATTGAAGCACTACTGAAAAAAGTGAGCAGAAAGTAAATAGAGATGTAATGCAAGGCTGGGATGAATAACCAAGGTGTGAGCAGTCAAACACAAGCACAAAGCTCAGATGTAGTCCTTACTAAAAGATGTTATTCCAGAGGACGGGACAATCGAAACGGCTACACTGGAGCTCAGAATCCTTTCAGCCATAATTTCTCTCTTGAAAGAGCTTTATATAAAATAATTAAATGAACGTGAGGAAGAAAGCTCCAGTTACATATTTTATGATCAGGCAGTTCTGTTAAGCCAACTGTTTCAGTGCATTACTTCATACCTGGATAAGTTCTCAACTTAAAACTGTCATTGCTTTACCCTTATACATCTAATTCCAGCACTCCCAATGCATTTCATATAAAAGACAGGCTCCAAATCTCAGAAACAGATGAATCCAAATCTGGCTGGCTATTTGTGATCAACAAAACCAGACAGGAACCAGCAGCATGGGTTTTGTTTGGGTTTGTTTGGTTTTTTTAATGTAAGTGATATGGATGCTGGAAGGCCCCAGCTTCTGGAGCACTGCAGGGAATTTATATCCAGAAATGGGACTCCTCCCTTACCCCACTCACAGGCACAGGCGCCAGCCACAGGCTGCAACATTTTGATGCTTTGCTACCCAAATGGAAAAAGATTTAACCTAATCTGTGAGAAATGAAGTCAAAATGCCAGCATCTTGTAAGTGAAAATATTAATCCTGCTTTGAATTAGATCCAGCCCAATGACACAGTGGCCAGCAAATTCTGCAGCAGTGCATACAGCAATGAGTAACAGATATTTCTCCTCTCTACAACATATTCCACTTGGGTTCTCACACCTACGCTATCACCATGGCACCACGTATGTTCCACTACTGTAGCAGCATTACAATTTTGACATATGACACATAGCTTATGGGTTTCTTTCCTTCTCTCCATCCCCAAAGAAGCATGCAGGTTTAATTCATTAGCCATTTATTTTCAACTATTTGAAACAGAATTGGTCAAGTTATTTTAATTATGGAGGATAATAGCAAAATATACATTCAGCTGTGAAAGAAAGAGCTGTATGTTGGGTTTCAATCCATAAAGAGTTTAATCTTTTTAACAACCCGAAGAAAACAGTGCCTCTTCAAAGTGATCTTTAACCTAAGAAAGCTCTGTTCTACATGAAGAGCTGGGATGTCATTACAAGAAGGCTTTTAGATACCCAGGCACTGATAATTAGAGCAGCGAACAAAACCACTGAGACCTTGGGTTTCTCTGGGAGGCGAGTACAAAGATTTCAGAGCAGATTTGATCTCTGTGCCACAAACGCACAGCTGATCCTCAAACTGCTGCTTTTTGTAATCCCAGGACAGACTCACACCTCAGTACACTGCTGTATGTTCGAGCCCAGTCAAGAAATTAGAGCTACGTATGAATGAGGACGTGCTGCCATCCCAGCTGGTCCCCATACAGGCTCTTAGCCCCAGAGCAGGGTACAACACAACGCTATTCAAGACTGAAACAGAGAATTTTGGCTTAAGAACATTGCTGTAGGTATAGATCAGCCCTTATACTCACAGGAGGCTGTACCATAGCTCCAGAGTCTTCCCAAATACTGCAGTCTGCAAGCCAGCATTATCTCTAGCAATATTAAGAATTCATTTTAATATTAACTGTTAACCCAAGAGTTGCTTTGAGGCAAATATGGAGACAGACTGAATACAAATGGTACTGCCATAAGCTAAAAGAAGTAGCAAAATGCTTAATGAAGACAACCCATTCTTTAGGAGGTTCAAGCCACTACTGAAGGAGTATTCTGATTCATTCAAGCAGTTACTTTTCTGCATATAGTGGTTCTGATCTGTAGAGGTCAGCCAATCATAAAGTGTCACAACAGGATAATAGTTAGTGTTTAACATTTCCAAAATTCTATTTTAAAAACTACAAACACCGTCAAAAGACAAGAATTACACTTGTTTAAACAACTGGACTTCCTGCCACAAAGAGAACCAGGAGTATACAGGACAAATAAAAAAGCCCAAGGGCTTCCACCTATGAGTAATACAAGAACAAATCACACTGTACAGGAGGAATAGAAAAGCATTTTCTCCCTTCTTTTCTACTACGTTTGTGAACCTTACCTTTATAAAACCACCCTGGGTGACTGACAATATGGTAGGTCCTCAGTCACACAGACAAAACAAATCTATGTTTGAGACTTCACCTGCAGTACTGCGTCCAGCTTTGGAGTACCCAGCACAAAAAGGACACTGAAGTGGTGGAGTGGGTCCAGAGGAGGCCACAAAGATGATTAAAAGGGCTGGAGCACCTCTGCTAAGAAGACAGGCTGAGAGAGTTGGGGTTGTTCAGCCTGGAGAAGAGAAGGCTCCGGGGGGGACCTTAGAGCAACCTTTCAATACTTGAAAAGTGCCTGTAAGAAATCTGGGGAAGAGCTGCTCGCTAGGGCATGCAGCGATAGGATGAGGGGTAATGGCTTTAAACTAGAAAAGGGGAGATTTAGGTTGGATATTAGGAAAAAGTTCTTCAACATGAGGGTGGTAGATCACTGGCACAGGTTGCCCAGAAAGGTGGTGGAGGCCCCATCCCTGGAGATATTCAAGGTCAGGATTGATGGGGCTCTGAGCAACCTGATCTGGTAACATTGTCCCTGCTCACTGCAGGGATTGGGCTGGGCCAGCTTTAAAGGTCCCTTCCAACCCAACACATTCTGTGACTCTATACTTGTACGGCAGAGAAGATAAATCTGATGCAGAGTTGGGTACATTACAGCAACCTGCAAAGATCAGGGAATGCCTTTTCACATTGAGCTTCAGCAGGTGACACGGACCTGTGCAGCGCTTCCTGGGGAAGCGTCTCTAGGTTCCTGTTCAGGACCTAAGTCCATTGGAGTGCTCTGACTCCAAGTTTCTCCAGTTCAGATTCTGGCAAAGCCATCAGCTGTCCTCCACATACCTGGCATACGAGTTCTTGCTCTGCCACCACAGGTCATTTAATAGAAACACAGGAATCAATTACAGGTACTGAAATGACATTTCATAAGAAAATCAGATATGGTTAGATTGTGCTCCTGAAGCCCTATTGATCTGCACTAAGATCCATCAGAGACTGAATCCCTTGCCTTAAGGTATTCTAGCAGATAAACTACTGACTTTTCCATGAAATAGAATTGTATTTTCACAGCTATGGAAAATTTTGTTTTGATTATGCATCTTTCATGGTTTGTTTGTTGTTTTGGTTTTGGGCTTTGGTTGTTTTTTTTAATATATTTGTATTTCTTCACTCACCGGTACAGCTTACAAACCAGTCTACTACAAGCACCTGGCCTCTACACCTTGTCTCCTCTTCCTGGACAGCAGCTGTGATGTTACACTCGGTCCTGCTTAAAATACCCAGCAATCACCCACCCTCCGGCCAACACAGTGTTTTCGATGATCATTGCAAAGAACTTAATTAAAAAATGATGGTAGTAGATGTTATAGGCAATCTTTAGGAGGGAAAGGCATCCATTGGCTTTGTTGTTGGTTTGTTTGGGTTTTAATTTTACACATACACTACACATTATGAAACATTAAAATGTATAATGTTTATGTAATACATTGTTTCTTTTTATATTTGCATATATATATATATCTATATATACACACACGCGCACACACACACTTGTATTTACATCATGAATTTCACACACTCTGCATCTTGATCTCACATGCCTGGGAGACCCATAGTAAAATAATATATATATATAATATTTTAATATATGTTATATATAGAGAGAGAGATGGAATTCCATGACACACACGTGGCATGAACATATGAGAGAACTCTGAGCTGACACAGGCATCAAACACCTACAAAGTCTCCTCTCAATCTGACATGAGCATAGCCAATAAAACCAAGGTTACCAAAGGGAGACCCAGTGTACAGCTTCTTTAACCATATCCCCAAATTTAACATGTTTTGAGGGTTTTTTTGTTTTTATTCTATGCCTGGAAGTTTTAATAGAAATGTTATTGTACATTTGAAAACAGAACAAACTTGAGGGATTATATCAAATCAATTCCACTGGGATTTGTGTCCGCTCTAATCCCCTATTCAGCCTCAATCTCATTAACATACCAGGCTTAATTGGCATTTCATCCCTGCATTGTGTCTCCAAAATGAACAAGGTGTAATTATGTGAAAAAGAGCACTTCAACGGTTTTAGTTTAATTCATGTCATTCATCCGCGTCAGAATGAACGCAGATGTTCTATTGCGGGATACAGCAAGAGATGAGCAGCTTTGAAACCGCACTTTCTAGTCGAAAACTTTATGTTAAAAAAGTTATTTAAGTGAAACGTAAACCACAGTATTTTCTTCTTTTGTTTCAGTCGCTATACAACATTAACTTTCAAAAGCTGGTTCTGCTTAATTTGATTTTTCATTTTCAAATGAACAGCTGTGTTTAAGTCTAAAAGGCCTTTGTTTAAGCATACAGAGCCCGAGAAAAGGTTCGAACAAAGCATCTCTCTGTAAACACTTGATTACCAGGAAAGGCCTGGCTTTCAGAGTAATCTAGGGGTGGTTTTGCTCTAGGTTCTCTTTTAAAGGAAAAAAAACTGCATCACTTCTCAGATGTCAAACAACAAAAGCAACAAATGTTTGACTAATTGCATGGGCTTCTTGTATTCAAGGTAAAGAAGGGAAGACAGAGGAGGGTTTTCCAAATGGCCATTTGCAAACAATTTTTCCTCCTTCCCCAGCTATAGGCACAAAGCCACGTTAATGAAAAGCACAACTCATCGGCATCATATTTTAATTGTCAGCAATTCAACCATTCCTGAATTTTGTGGTCAGATGGGTCCTGTCTAATACTGACAGTCCCCGGACAAACACAGTATTTGTATAAGATATGCCATTTTAATCAATATTTAGGTTCAACAAAGCTACAGAAAACAAGGATGTCAGCTAAGACTCATTTAATAAGGATTCTTAATCAAATATTATTGCACACTAAGGAGAAAGCTCAGCGAGGAGGACTATGTATCTGCCCAGACTGCTTTAACATTCATTTGTGCAGCGCTGTACTCCCAATTTCTCAGTTCTTGTAAGGAAGCAAATGCATAAGTATAAATCTCATTATTTAAAATTAGGTAGGCTTTCTTAACTGATTATTGGTGACAATACTTTGGAAATTTAAATGGACCTATTAAGTCATTTGCTATTATATTTTCCCAACTAGAAAACATGAAAAATGCAACATCTATTGTATAAATTCTGTGATTTCCTAATTACATGGCATCAGGCAAATATAAGACAACTTGGAATAGCAGGTAGGTGTGTAATTAGAGAATTAAGATTTATTATTCAGAATGCATAGCAATGATGACTGATTCAAAGGTGCATCCAATCAAAGAAGCAAGCAGAAGTACCTCTATAAAATCACTGATACAGTGGGCAACGGTGGCTCTTAATTCATCACAGGTGACTGGTGTATAATAGCCAAATGCATCCAAGTAATTAATTCACAAACTGATTAAAAAGATCATGTAAAAGGCTCTGGTCAAAGTCAGCGTGACAAAAAATCTTTAATAAAAGCACAGACAGAGCATTTGCAAAAAATATTGGTGTCTTTTTAATAGAGTAATAACCAGTTAATGATGCTTTATCAAAATACGGTGTGGATTTGGAAATTATAACGCAAATTCGACCTAGCGGGTCCATACACACAACACCGTGCTTTTATCATCATCTGAAAGGAAAAGAATATTAAATCTTCCTGTAGGAAAAGCATACAGGTTCTAAATCATTCCTATAAAAACATAACTATAAGCATCTCTGAGTGCAAACCCCATGTTTTTAGGAGTTTGTTAATCATTATAATCTTAAATCGAGGTTAGACAATCATTCCATGCATCTTTTTCCTCCCCTATAATTCCTGCTTGCGAATCCCATCTACATACCACGGGCAGTGGACAGCTCAAGGATCATTCTCTTCCTACTGTTTGGGGACAGCTTGAATTCACAAATTCACCCTTAATTTTTCAGTCCCTGACCTAATCACTGGTGTTGAGTACAGCAGCTCACACGCTGCTATCGAAAATATTCTGTAGGGAGAGAGCAATGGAGAGAAAAGGATGGTGGTTTTCCAGACTGACAAAGAATCAACAGAAAAATGAAGCACAATTCAGTTTAAAGAAAGCAAATTAACCTCGATGGAGAAATCCATAGGAAATTAGAGCTTTTTCATTGCTCATGAAACTTTGATCTTTCAAAGAAGAGCTGCTAAAAGGTCTGTTCAATATTTGACATACTTAAGCTTAAAAAGTGCTTTTTCTAGAGAACTGGGAAATCTCGGCCTGAGTTCAGAAACATTTAAGCTCAGTCATCTTTCCCTGTTGAAAACCAACCACACAACTGGTCCAATTCTTCCTTGGACTGAGACCCACGCTACCTGGGGACAGCATTCCACATAATTTGTCTTTCTTCACTACTGACATGCATGGGGAAAACAGAAAAGCAGCAGAAGCTGATGAAGGAGAAGCTCATTTCAGGTTTATCTTTAAAAGAGGCAGATTTAATACAAACCAAAATGTATTCATTGATTGCCAGTAATAAAAGTCTGTTTATGTTTATTTCCTGCTACTGTAACTTGGGAGCTAGAACTTATCTCCAGCAATACCATTATGTTTAGTATTCAAAATTTATAAACAACATATGACCCTCTAGGCTCGGAAATAAGTCCAAAACTTGATCTGTCTTTTCAGTAGTACTGCATTTATGACCCTACAGTGCAGTTAGAGTATGAACAGTTTTAAAGCCACCTGCTTTTGCAGAAGTTATTTTCCATAATTAAATATTTTCATATCAAAGTCACCCAGGGTATCTAAATACATTTGGTCTTCCTTCATACACATAATCAAAACCAGCATATGGTATGAAACAAAACCATAACTATAAGAATACAAGCAAAATAATGTCACTGAAATGATTACTGCAAATCTCAAACCTCAGAAAGAGCAAGACCTCAACTTGCATCACTGTCGTCATCCAAACAAGAGATGCCATAAAACTCGAAGTTAATCTCAAAGCCAGTTGCACGCCCCCAACCAATGAGAGATTTGGGTCCAACATGGGACAGCCATGAGCCTTTGGGAAGTCCTGGAAAAAAGCTGCAGGGAGGGGACTACTGAAATAATTCCTATGGCTTGCAACTCACTCCTGTCCTTGTCTGCAAGCCCATCAAGAAGCAAAAAGCACCAGCTAAACTGTTCCTAAATGCTGCATTAGAGGTCACAAGGGCCAAGTGAACCACCCATTAATAAAAGTGGATTTCTATGAAAATCAAAAGCCATGCAGTTTAGCTGCTGAAGAATTAACGACCTGAAGATTTAGGTAAGAGACTACAGAGCTATACACGGAAGGTACGTACAGAAGTCATGCCATACGGGCTTCAAATAAGAATTTTAAGCTTGCTCTTTATATGTCTAACTCTTAAAAGACAACTTGTCTAGGATTCACGATAAAGTAAATGTGAATGCATGAAAAGTTTTTAGCATACAGCTTCAGAGGCTGTAAAATCAAACGTGCTAAAAGGGCACAATAAATCAACAGAGGTAGGCAGGGAGGTAAAGAACAGTACGGGAAAGCTTGCTTAACACAAAGAAAACGGAAATGCAGAGGACTGGTAACACTCGTAAGTGCAGTCAAAGGAGGAAAAAAGATAAGATCAACAGTTACCTTCAGAAAACATTGCAAGCATACAGCATATGGAGACAGGATAAAAGAAACAGTTGTGTATATAATGATAATTTTACCACGGATGAGAAAAACACTTCTTTATATAGGCACAGAGGGCTCTACTTGTAGATGAGGATGATAAACCAGAATACCACCTTGGTGAGCAATCAATTTTCCAGCAGCACCAGGAGGTGGAGCTGGGTATTGAATAGGTAACAGAAAAGATTAGGGAAAGTCAGGGGTACTGAAAGCAGAGAACCACATCCAGGTAATTTTCAACCACTGCTATTAAAAGCAATCCCACTGCAGCCCCTTGCAGAGGACAGAGGCTGTAATAAGTATTTCCTCAGAGCTCCAAAATTCAGCTCAGTTTCAGATATAGCATCACAGAATATGAGAAGATTAAAAAAATAGGAAGACATGAAATTATAAAGTAAAGTATTTTGGCATCAGATATTTTTAGCTGGGACTGGCAGAAGACAACACTGAAGTAAATCATAAGTAGCAGAACTGAGAGAAAATTCTACGACTAAACAGAATTTATGTTAATATTGCCTAGGATAAAAATTCAAAGATCTGGCAGAAGCTACCACACAGTCAGTTCCTGGCTACAGCACTGTGTATATGACTTTTAAATATTTTACTGAAGCTTTCATTATAGGTAATCAAATTAAATCAAAATAGCCCAACTGTTCTACTGCAGAAAAGACACATCTGTAGCCATTCGGGGATATATCAGAAGTTAAACATGTCATGGATTGTGACACAGCCATATTGGTCTTTCCCTCAAATACAGATGAGAGGACGAAATACAGCATTCAAAATCCCAATAAGTCAATTAAAAGCATGATCCCTACAAATCTGGGGTATGGTCTAGAGTCCAAGAGGTTCTTTACGGTTCCTTTATTTCCATGGCAGTCGGGCCCAAGCCGCAGGGCGCTGAGCAGCACCTGCCCGTATGGAACCACACAGCGTGGTCTGCAAAACCCCAGCCACAGAAGATAATGTTCTCTTAGGAAAAAGAAAGCACTGTGCAAAGAGTTAACGTAGAGAAGAACATGAAGGCTGCGTCCAGCCTGACCATCACTCAGGGTGCTTGGGCAGCCCTGCCTCCTGGTGCCTTCATCAGTACCTGCTAGAAGAGAAGCAGTCTGGTGATTTATAAAGCCTTTTTTTTAAATGCTATGTGTACTATGTCAGAAGAAAAAAAAATACATCTTTTCTAGAAATGCCAAGGAGAATTTCACACGGCATTTCTTTAAATTTTAATGAAACATCAAAACCTTTGGGGTTCTCCCCGCTCTTATATGGAAATCGCAGTACATTGTTGGGAAGCGTGCTTTCAGGGTGGCTGTATTATTAAGCCATCATGAAAAATGTATCAAAAAACAGTTCCACAAAACTAGTATTTATTTTCTCAAAAGTGAAAATACAACACTAAAAAACATTCCAACCTATCAGTGTAAAACCATGCAAAAACACAATCTAACAGAATGTTAACACAAAAAATCCAAACTGGAAATACTGCAGAAACAGAAAATTTGGCAAGCCTCAAAACACACATTGTCACAGTGTGAAAACTGCACACATCTGGCCCAGCTGTTACACCATCCACTGATTTTCCAGGTAGCTCAACAGCTGGAGCGCCATGAGGAAAAGTCCTCACTTCTACACTGGAGTTAAAATATTAATTCCCAAAAGCCGCTTTTGGTGCTTAGGGTTTAGGTGTATGGGGAGAGCCAGGTTACATCTTCTCCTCCCATGGATTACCTTGGTGTTCTCTGGACTGTCAAGGGAAGAAACGTGTTAATCCTTTCAAGGCACAAATCACAAGGGTAAGACCAAACCAGTGTGGAGGAGAGCTGCATCCACTCATCTCCATTGACTTAAAGGTGAATAAAACCATCTACTTGCACATCTGTTCCAAATGGGCACCTTCAGGTCAGTCTAGCAATACTGCAACTCGGTTGATTTCAGGAGGTACGAGTGAAGTCTGTACCTCCATGTTCCCCAGCCCTATGTGAGTACCCCCTGGGAGATGTTAAATCTGCCCACACAAGCCCTACATCATCCCATGTCTCCCACGATGTGGCTTGCACTGGATGAGGTGTCCTGACAGCAGACAGCTCCAGAGAGTGCCCATTTTCTACATCAGCTGCTCTACCCTCATGTAACAGAACTGAAATAGGTAATAGGAAGAAACCACGAGCTCCAGAGAAAGGCTGGGAAGCAAGATCCACATCTGCAACAGCTCCCGCTCACTGCCTGCGCCTGAACCAGCGCTTTGGGGAAAAGCCACAGACAGGACCAGGCTGCTTTCCACGGCAAACCCAGGGACCCAGGAGACAGCGACAAACAAGTCGACATGTGTGTTGTGTAGCACACGTGGGGAATTTTGATATTTGTGAGAAATGTCAGATCCCTGGTGCACGTTGCACCAGTGGTTAAAAAAGCACACAGTAAATTGGACAGGGCACATCGATACGGCAGTAGGACCACATACAGGGTACAGGTACAGGACTGTGGCATTTCAAGAGCTCCCATAGCAGGCTCTGAGGAGCTGCAGCGTTTTTTTATTATTCTTTTTAATTTTTTTTTCAGAAAGAGACACCTCCCACATTCTCCCACATACGGTTTATTATTAAGTCAATGAAACTTATTTCCAGAACACATTGATGACACAACAGTTCCTGGATCTCCTGACACCCTCTCATCAGCTAGGTCTTTTATGCCGTGCATGTTATAAATACAGCATCTTAAAAATTAAATAATGAGAAGCCCTTGAATATTTCTGTGTGCTAGAGAGAAGGTTTCAAGAACCCGCCATCAAGTTCTAGCTTCCTGGATGCTGCTAGGAAAACATTTCTCCTTCCTTTCAGCTTTTTTCCATTAGTATTTCCATCACCCTCCTTTTGCTGGGACAAAGTACCAAACAATTTCCCAGAACAATGCACACCCACCCCCATTCCTCAGCGTGGCTGTTCTCCTTACACACGAACAGCCTATAATCGAAAAGAAATAATCATAATACAAACAGCTGCATTCATATTCCCCTCCATAGAATGTAAAGCCCTATTTTTTTCTGTACAAAGAGGTGAGTTCTGTATTTTTTTCATGGCTAAATGGTGTTTGTGTAAAGAAGGACTGCTTCATGCTGGGCTGATGGTCTCACGTTTGTAGGGTTTTATTTTGTAGTAACTCTTCTTTTACCAAACCACCTTTATTCCTCCAGATGAGGAAAGAAAAGCACAATAGCAAAGTAAAATGGGAAATGCAGACACTTTCAGACTCACAGATTTAAGGGTTAAATATAACACCCATTTGTTCTTGTGAGATTAGGAAATGCTGGCTTGCCACAACCACCCTTTCAGTTTATATTAGAAATCCTCAGTGTCTGTTAATACTTAAGTCATGACTTCGCTTCCTGAAATATTCATCAATCCTGCATTGTAGCCTCTGTTTGTAAATGACATTTGCTTTTTAATTCTACAAATACATAAGTAGTGACTCCTCACACTATTTCCCTAATAATGAGCGGTGACTTAAAAACAAAAAGCAACCCAATGTACAGCAGCTTACAGACATCAGTTCCCATTTCCTCAGCCACGCAGAGCACAGCGAGTCGGCCCACACCACTAAATCCCTGCACAAATCCTTAAAAAAAAGTCTGCAGCTACCAGGAGTTTAGATAACTCCATATGAATGATTTATTCCTATTCTGAAAGCAAGTTGTTTCTTGATTTCAAAATGAGAAATGGTACACAAATAGCCTCGCTTCACAACACAACTCATATACCAAACACATTCATTTAATTTATTGTCTGAGTTTTCATATTTTCCCTTCCTCCCCACTCCTTATCCCAATTAGCCTTTTCAGTTGTCAGCTCCATGGGTGGCAAACAGAAAACTCTGAATACTAATGCATGACCAAAACCAGCCAAAGCAGTGGTAGGTTGTGTGAACAAGCAAGCTGCTGGTAGAGAACATTGGCAGCCTTTGCAACCCCAAAAAAGACAACACAACCCACGTGTCCCCGAGCCCTTTCGATAAACTTGAGCTGGTAACTTAGTGACAAGGAATTAAGGAACCGATTTTAAAGCGCACTGAAATATTTGAGAGGAGCAGCTAAAGAAGCAAACACACAGTCCCAGGGTGGTGCAAATAGCGTTACTTTACCTTCATTTATTTTCACTTTTTATTTACACCACAGCAATTAAAATATGTGACTATCAACGACGAAACCCATGACTTACCATCTCAACACTTTTCCCTGACTATTCACAAGCAGTGAATTATTCATGTTGTACGAGGGCATATACAGGAAGAGATCAATATATGTAGAAAATTCAGAGAACGTCAAGTCCCAATCATCAGAGCCTTTTCTTTGAAAACTGAGAGACAGTCCCAAAATGTTTATGTATCACAGAATTCCTGTAAAACTTAGGTCTCTAAATTACTTTGATACTTAAAAATGTACCTTATGTTCACAATCTGCTCTAATGCAAATCGTATTACTCTGGGCTACAGCTCAATTTTGTTTTTCTAGCAAGGAACTTTTATTGGCACTAAAGCCTAAGAGAATAAAACTTGCCCTAATTAGATTGTTCACAGCCTCTTTGCTACAGGAGAAGCGTGCGCCGTACCAACAGCCATTGCTCCTCGGCTGTGTTCTGACTACTGCTCCTTGAAAAAGTTTCATTTATAACAGCAGCAGATCATCACTGTGTTATTGTATATGGATTACTTTATGGTACATGAGTTTAGCCATTATTAACGTCAAGAGTACCAATGGCAAGAGCCAAAGGGCCTTCACTTTTCATGCTGTGTGACACTGACCTTCTGCTATACTATAGAGAGATCCGAGATGGTCAGCACGATCCCCTCAGGACAGTGCTAAAGGCCTGGCCAACCAACGTCAAGGATTTTATTTGGATATTGGGAGTGACAGGGGAAAAAAAATAAGGTTTGTTGGCAGTTGTAGGTCACTCCCAACTGAACTATTTTATTGCATTCTTTTCACAACTTGCAAGACTGTTTTCCTCTAACGCACCTCTTCAACTACTGTCACTATTCCAAAACTATCCCACTACAAAGGCTTTCATTTCAGTGCATCTCCTCTTAAAATTAGTCACCCAACAGTTATTCCCAGTTTATTAAATTCCCTCTGCTCTGCAGTCAAGTGCAACGCAGCTGCGCAGTCAGAATCATAAATACCCCAGAAAAGCGCAGAAGAATCCAAGACACGCTGCTTAATTTTGTTTGCTCCTTCGCCCGAAGCCACTTTCTCCTCTGACACAATATTTGATATTGGCTCAGAAACCTCCTGTTTCTCCAGGCCATTGTGGGAGCCTCATCCATGCACAGCCCTGACAGCGGGACTATAGAGATCAAGTAAGGACTGCAAACAAACCTCATCCTGTTTATGACAGCCGGCACACAAGAGCCACTTCCCTCCTGCTTGGCACTTCCCAATGTGTCGCTTGGCATCTCCTCACTGCTTTGGGAGGAAAGCTCATTAGCAAATTCATTTACTGCTAAGAAATTCTCCTGCTGGAGGACTCAAGTGGGAAGCCTTGGGAAGGGATCACAGCACATCCAGCAGGGCCTGGATGCTGATGGAAATTGTCAATTTTCCAGGTAAAAAAAATCAGATGTTTCCAAATCACTGCGTTTCTACATGAAAATAAATGGGAGAGAAGCTGCAGCTATTCACTGGCTTCCACCACAGCCGCTATGGCAGATGCTGTGTGCTTCAAAGGCTATTTCTAACTAATGGATCTTTCTACAATGCATTTTAGTCTTATAACTATTCAATCCTATCTTCCTCTACTAAAATATAGATAGCATAGCACAAATTCACCTCCTACAGAAGGGACTATTGTTAGAATGCCCTTCTGCCAACCCCAGCAGGAGCCTTTCAGAGTGAAAAAAAATAAAATAAAACCACAACAAACCACACATCTTCCTGTTTTCCAAACTGCTTTATCCATAATGCCCAAGGCTACATAAGAGTTTGGCAGATAAAAAGTTGGAATTTCATTTAACAAACTACTTTATTTTTTCCATCAAGTCGTGTCAGCACAAAGGATGCACACAATCAAGACCATGATAACACACCCTTAGGTCACATTGCATCTGCGGGCAGCAGAAAGAAGCAGCAGCCCATAATCCAAATCAGTCACCACAGTTTACTCTGTACTTGTCTAAAGGTGACTTAAAAATGGAAAATAATACCAAGTGAATGCTGTAAAAAAAGAAGAAAACTTACAAAAGTTGACAAAAGCATTTTTCAAGACTGCTGAACAATTTGTGTATTTGGATTTAATTTTAATACCTTAGAAGCAGATCTTTGCTTCCATGAAGCACTTGAAGGCTAGCAAGGGGTGAAATTATAACGTGACATGAGAGGAACTGAGGCCACAGTCATGAATCATAGAATCCCAGGTTGGAAGGGACCACAAGGATCATCCAGTCCAACCTCTCAAGGTAAAAGTATCGTTTAAATGAGTAAGCACCCTGTCAATCTGACTTTTAAAACTGATCAATGTAGGGGAATTTACCACTTCCCCTGGGAGATTGTTTCAATGCCCCTTCCAACCTGTCCACATCTTTTTTGTATAGCAGGGACCAAAACTGGACACAGTATCAAGGTGTGGTCTGACCAGTGCCGAGTAGAGAAGGATAATGACTTCTTCATCTCTGCTGGTGATGCCCTTTCCAATGTAACTCAGCATCCTGGTGGTTTCTTTCCAGCTGCAGCACACTGTTCCCTCATGCTGAGCTCTTCATCCACCAAGACCTCCAGGTCCCTTTCCACAGGGCTGCTCTCCAGCCAGGTGGAGCCCAGCCTCAGCTGCATTCTTGGATTATGCATTCCCAGATGCCCGACCTTACATTTGTCCGTGTTGAACTCCATAAGGTTCCTGCTCACCCACTCATCCAGTCTGTCCAGGTCTGCCTGGAGGGTGGCTCTCCCTTCTGGAGTGTCAACTACCTCACTCATTTTGGTCATCAAGTCATGGCTGACACCGCAGGAATAGTTTAGTATAATTTAATATATTTTATTAAATATATATTTTAT